>NC_142017.1:4159791-4259791 GCF_049901735.1 Notechis scutatus | reverse complement strand
ACAGAGGCCTTTGACTGACTTGATTCATTCCCCAGCTTTGCCTTCTTCAGCTCAGGGAATGACTTCATTCTAGCAGATGAGGTCATTCAAGTCAAGGTAATAAACTTTCCAAAATTCACATGGAAGTTGATCTCCCCACACACAGATAGCTTCAGAGGTGGGGGAGGAAGGAAAGAAGGAATGGAGGGAGGGAGAAAGAAAGGAAGGAAGAGAAAGAAAGAAGAAAGAAAGAAAGAAAGAAAGAAAGAAAGAAAGAAAGAAAGAAAGAAAGAAAGAAAGAAAGAAAGAAAGAAAGAAAGAGAAAGGAGGGAGGGAGGAGGGAGGAAGTATTAGCTTATTAGCTTCTATTTTAAGAATATATAACACAAACAGACACACAGACACAGACACACAGAGGCGTGCATGCATGAGCGCAAACACACATACACACAATTCTTAAAGAAGATGTGGCTAAGCTGTGAACTGATGTCCGTTAAACCTCCCTTTAAACATATTCAAGCCATAACTCAACCTTCCGGGTGTCTCAGTAATATTCCATTTCAAATTTATGGCATTTTCAAAGAGGACGGTTTCCCTCCCATGTGCAATAAATTTTTGGCTGGTGGGGGGAATTGCATATGCCACCTTATCATGACAGTTGCTTTATCTATACAGCTGACTGAAGCCTCGTCACCTTCTATAATCTGAATTCACAAATCAACTGTCTTCTTCACTTCAATGATTATTGTTGATGGGCCTTTCACAAGGTGGAAGGGAGAGGGAAGGAGAGGAGGGAGGGGGGGGTGCGTGGCTGAAATCTTCCCCCAAGTTGACAAGGGTAATAGATGGAGAGGTGAGGAGAGCCATCCATTGTGGCCGCTGCATTGTATTGTTTTGAGTGATACACAGCAACAGTAGCCCATAAAAACTCCTCCTCTTTTGACCTCAGAAAAATAAATGGGACCAGGGATCGCTGCTTAGGTGGCTGGTTGCATTTAAGTGCCAGTAATCATGGGAGGAGCTGTCTTGACCTCTAAAGGACCCCTTTTAGAAATGGGGACAGGGAGAATGCAAAGTTGGGGACATCTTAAAGACTAACCAACTTTGTTAGCCAGTTTTGATCAAGTGGTTAAGGCAGTGGTGGTATTCATTTTTTTCCCCACTAACAGTTCTGTAGGCATGGATTGGTGGGTGTGGCAGGGGAAGGATATACTGCAAAATCCCCATTTTCAGTCCACCCCACTCCAGGGGAAGGACACTGCAAAATTCCCATCCCCTCCCCACCCCACTAACCTGCTTTCCAGCTCCATTCTCCTATGCAGGGAAACAAAAGAAGACCCAGCTGATCAGCTGGGACTCAGGAGGCAACGAATAGAAGGGGGGCGGGGCCAACCAGAGGTGATATTTACCAGTTCTCCGAACTACTCAAAATTTCCACTACCGGTTCTCCAGAACTGGTCAGAACTGGCTGAATACCACCTCTGGGTCAAGGCGCCAGGCTAAAAAGCAGGAAATAAAGAGTTCAAATCCTAGCTTAACTATGTCACACACACTCTCTCTCTCAGCCCAACCCATCTCACAGGATTGTTGTTGTTGTTTTGAGGAAAATAGAAGGAATAACTGGATATATTTAACTCTTTTAGAGATTCCCATTCCTATTCATTCTTGATATTTATTTATTACCCCCTTGGAAGCTAGAGAAGATCCAGGAACAGAGGTACCAAAAGACAACATGGAAGGTAAATGTCTGTGGAAATTCTCAGTCATCCAGATGATGGTTGCCTTGATCAAAAGGCAACTGGACTTTCTTGGTTTTTACTTAAAAGACATTTTGTTTTTCATCCAAGAACTGAAGAAGCTTCTTGGATGAGAAGTGAAATGTCTTCAAGGAAAAACCAAGAAAGTCCAGTTGCCTGTTGAAAAAAAAGCACCTTTGGGACAATCATGGAAGGGACTTCCTGAATAGCAGTCAAAAAAACAGGCTCCACCAACTTCTGAATTGCTGCTTGATAAAACTCTCAGGGTCGCATCCAGGGGGTTTGTGTGCTGGGGGTTTGAAGGGGTGCAGGAGAGCCCCTAGTTGTCAGTCTTCCAGCAACCCTCCATTCCAACCAATAACTCCACAATAGACATCTCTCAAAAGTTCCTTTTATTTGGATAGTAACTGGCACATCTGTGGAATCCCGAGTTTTGGGCTTCCTTGCAAAAGTAAAAACTACAAATCCACCCCCCATAACCTTCACCACATCACATGACCCAATCACCATCCGTCCCAAAGTACGACTTCCTTTTCACTAGGCGCAACACTACATGACCTTGAACCAGCAAAAGGATTTTATTTTGTCTAATTAGATATACTCAAATGAATTTTGGATGCAGATAAGTGCAGGGCATGTGCAGAGCCTCCGGGAGGGTGAAAAACAGGCCACCCAGAAGTTCAGGAAGGCCAAAAATGGGCCCATTTCTGGCTTCCAGAGAGCCTCCGGAACCCGGGGAGCAAAAATGTGCCCCCTCTTGCCGTGGTACAGGAGGCTGACTAAGCCATGCCCACCATGGCTACGCCCACTCATCACCAGGCAGAGAACCCCTTGAAGCCCACTCCCGGTCGGTTCCAATGATGTACCCCCTCATGTAGAGAGTTTCTATCAGCATGAAGTTTTCAATAAATACAGTAGGTACATATCCACCCTTGCCATTAAAGTTTTGACATTCATAGGCTCTTGCAGTAGAAAAAATTGGAAAGGGGCTAGTCAGGTTTTGGAGCCAGCAGACCACATCCCACTGGCCACTCAATTTCTCCATAAATTGACTAAACCCAACCGTTTGTTTGATCAGATTGAATTCATGTAAGTGGGGAACACAGAGAAATTGCAACAGTCAGTTCTTTAAATAGTCTAGCTATCAAGTGCAGCCTAATTTGGCATGTTCCAGCAGTCAGGTGCACTGTTTCCTAATTAAATTATTCAAGAAAACATCGACGATAAAGCATTCTGCTAAAACCTAATTAAGAGTGTGATTCGATAAAAGCCCATTCTGCAGTTTTCATTTACATTTTCAAAGATGAAAGGGCCCATTGGGGGAGTGAAGGTGGCCAGGGAGGGTGGGGGGAGGAGAGGGAATGGTCCCCGTGTCACTATTTCATGCCATATATATCTTCCACTTTGCAGGTTCCATCAAATGTTCCTTTTTGTGAGGATAGTTGCAGATTCAGATCTTAGCAAACCATTTGTGATGGGTGGCCCTTTTCACTAATATTACAAGGAAGGGAGGGAAGGAAGAAAAGAAAAGAAAAGAAAAGAAAAGAAAAGAAAAGAAAAGAAAAGAAAAGAGAAAAGGAAGAAAGGATGGAGTCTAAAGAAAGGGAGGGAGGAGGGAAAGAAAGAGTGAAGAAAAGGGGAGGGAGGGAAGGAAGAGAAAAAGAAAGAGAAAAGGAAGGAAGGAAAGAGTCTAAAGAAAGGGAGGGAGGGAGGGAGGGAAGAGAAAATGAAAGAGAAAAGGAAGGATAGAGTAAAGAAACAGAGGGATGAAGGGGAGAGAAGAAAGAAAAGGAAGGATGGAGTCTAAAGAAAGGGAGGGAGGAGGGAAGGAAAGAGTGAAGAGAAAAGGGAGTCAGTGAGGGAGGAAGGAAGGAAGGAGGGAGGAAGGAAGGAAGGAAGGAAGGAAGGAAGGAAGGAAGGAAGGAAGGAAGGAAGGAAGGAAGGAAGGAAGGAAGGAAGGAGAAATTAGTAAAGGCATCATTAAGTGGCCTTCTTGAAGACTTGGCCCATTTTCAAGCTACATATGGTCCATAATCTTTTAAAACGTGCAACTCGAGTCTCAATTTAATTATGTAATAGCCCAAATGGAATTACACTGCAGATGAAGTGCTGCGCCTCAGCACAAGCAGAGGCTGAAGCTACATTGCCTGACCTACGGCGTTTTAATGGGGCTGCTAACATTGCAGAGTTAAACATGGATTTATGTCTCGTAAGCAAATAGCAAACATGACTGGTATAACATTTCCCAGGCATTGTGGGAAATGCTGGTCTCCGGGTGAGATACTCACTAGTGGAGCAGGCCTCCTTCAGTGGGATTTTTACCAGCCTGGAGGTGTGTTTTTACACATTAGGGTTTTTGTTTTAAATGACATCTACAGAAAAATCAAGATCTATTAAAAAGAAGCCATCTATTGCATAAGCCTCTGATTGATAGGAACGTCATGTGGTTTGACTATGGTCAACTAATTCTTGTTCCTCTCAATGTTTGCAGGGCAAGTGATGTCACATATGTCATACAGATAGGTACAGATAGACAGACAGGTAGATATACTTTTGCCATGTTGGTGGCGTAATACCGTGTTGTAGAGATATTGGAGCCTGGGCCCCCTGCTTTCTTGGGAGATTCCATAAGGCTCCCACTTCTTGTGGCCTAGTCTGGATCCTTCCTAAACAAGGCATTGTGTTTCGGGAAAGATTCAGACAAGTGGAACAGACGCCAGGAAAGAGTGCAAAAATGGTTGGGATTCTGCACAATGAATACGGTAAAGAAAGGGTGAAGAAATGGAATGGGGGGGAAAGAAGGCCAAAGGGATATGACAATACCGTTCAAGAAGAGATGACAGACAGACAGATGTGGAAGATAGACAGATGGATGATAGATAGTGTGTGCGAGAGAGAGGGGGGAGGGAGGGAGAGGGAGGGAGGGAGAGGGAGAGGATGGATGGAAACAGATGGATGATTGAACAGGCAGACCGCTATAGACAGACAGACAGACAGAGAGGTGTGTGTGTGTGTGTGTGTGTGTGTGTGTGTGTGAAAGAGAGAGAGAGTGAGTGAGTGAGAGAGAGAGAGAGAGAGAGAGAGAGATAGATGGATGGATGGATGAAACAGATGGACAGACAGACAGATTTAGTTTTTTAAATTACTGTTTGTATTCTTATACTTCCTATGTTGGTCTGTGACAAACTCGATTTCATTGAGGGCCACATCAGGATTGTGTTTTACCTCAGGGGGGCAGGGGGTGTGTGGCCAGGGTGGGTGTGGCCAACTCAACGTCACTCATGTTGGGGGCACTTGTGATGGCCCGAGCACTCTGCCAGCAAAAAATCGCTCATTCCAGGGTGGCCCCACGGGCCAGATCTAGGCAACCCATGGGCCAAATCTGGCCTCTGGGCCTTGAGTTTGACACCCCTGGTCTATGACTGGAGACCAAAACATATGAAGAACAGTTACAGGAACTTGGCCTGGCTAGTCTAGTAAACAGAAGGACCAGGGGAGACAGGATAGCAGCCTTCCAATATATGAGGGGCTGCCACAGAGAGGAGGAAGGGGTCAAGCTATTTTCCAAAGCACCTGAAGGCCAGACAAGGAACAATGGATGGAAACTGATCAAGGAGAGATTCAACCTGGAAATAAGGAGAAACTTTCTGACAGGGAGAACAATCGATCAATGAAACAGAAGTTGCCCTCGGAAGTTGTGGGAGCATCATTGCTTGAGACCTTCAAGAAGAGATTGGAGTGCCATTTGTCAGAAATGGTGTAGGGTCTCCCACTAGGGTGGTGGGTGGTGGACTAGATGACCTACAAGGTCCCTTCCAACTCTGATTATCTGTTATCTGTTATGACCATAATAAAGATTTGATTGATTGACCTTTCAAATAGCCAAAGAATATAACATATTAAAAAGACCATTCTGCCTTGTCCCAGAGTATCATGCTCTTCCATGACTAAAAACATATTTTGGTCATAGGTTAAGAAAAACCCAGTAATTTGATAATGAAACTAGTTACCCAAAACAATGGGAAATTCCCTTTTGCTTTAAATAGAAGTCAGGTTGCCTTCAGTCAATTTAACTTTCATCTAGACTGCAACACTGAACAGTTGGTCACCCAATTTAATTATTTGATGTTCACATTCAAAATCCAAACATAATTTTCTTTTCTTTTTTACAAAAAGTTTTTTTTATTTTTTAATTATTTAAATACATCTTTGTGAGAACAGTGTGGTTCCAGGTGTTTTACATTTTAAATCATTCATATCCATGATCACAAATATAACTTTCTAACATCACATCATTATCTAGCATCATATTTTCTTCTTTATATTCTCATGAATTGCTTTGTATCAGCCTCTTTATTTTTATTCATTCTTTATCTTCCTTAATCATATATTAAACATGTTTACAGTTTAATCTATTCATATTATTTCATTGATCATTCAAAATTTCATCTTAATTTATGGTTATCCCTTAATAAATCCTCTTTCCATTATTACATTTGCCTCTGTTACATATATTTATGTTTTCTGTGTGCTTCCTCCCCTTTAACTTCTCATTTTTTCACAAATACATTTTCCATCTTATTTATCAAACTTATAGCAATATATCCTCATAACCTTATACAAGTGGATAACAGAATATTTAATTCATTAAAAATAAACCTCTAATTTTCAAGTATGCAAGTGTAGCATAGAGGACCAGACTTAAATTAAAGACAAGCTTTGATTAGAATGGATTTGGTAGCCAGAATGAACAGACATTCTCTAAAACAAGAGATATAAATCCAAAACATTGTTACTTTGATTTCATGTCATCCTATAATCACAACCCATGGTGACTTTCCAGCTAGTTAAAAAAAAAGAATCTGAAATTTATACTGTAAAATTAATGCCTAAGATCATAAAATTCTACCTTAGCAAACACAAAAGACCATTTGATTAACTACAAATAGAAATCCCTAGAGCTAAAAACTGAATAAGGTTCAAGCCACATCAAATTATTTTCCTGCCTGATAAAGCTATTATCACACTTAGAGCATTTACAATGCAGAACTACATTCCTTTGATCATCTTATAAAATTAATTGATCTTGCTTATCTTTTGTACTATTTCAAATTATTTTAATTGAGAATATTAAGAGAAGTAATGGTAACAACTAATGCATTTATTAGCTGCTGACGTTCAACACACTAATGTCATTTTCATAATCTGAATTCCTCTAAAACAAAATTCCATTCTTAATGGAATTTACATATAGATCACCTCCAGACACAAATAATTTACTATTACTTTAAGTCCTAAGGGACAGGCAGAAACACTGTGAAAAATCATTCCAGTCATACTTAATTTTAATTATTCTTTCAAATCAGATAAAACCCCCGAAGTTAAATTCTCATAATTAAATAGAAATTAAAAGTTAGAGGAGCCTGATTCTTCCCATTCCAATTTTAAATGCAAATTGGGTACAGGAACACAGTGTTGTCCTTGTGTCAAAATAATGGTGGACTCTCACAAAAATTCAGGAGGCTTGTGTAATCTGAAGAATCAAGAAAATATCTTCAGTTTGTTGGGTCTTGAATCCTTCTTTTAGAATAGTTCTTTTCAAGTCGCAGGACTGAAAAGGAAGATCCACCTTAAGAATTAAACTTTAAAGTTTTAAGATGACAAGTTGACTTCCATGTCTGTGCCATCATCAGAAGGAATATTTGATCCAAGACTCAAGAAAGTATCTGAGATGGTTTGTGGTGGAACAAATGGCTTCCAGGCAGAACTTTGCAGGTTCAACCACCAATTTCTGCAAACAGAAGTGGAAATTTTTTTACCTGAAATTCCAAAATTATTCTGTCTTTAGCTTTAGAACTGGAGTCATCCCACCTTTCAAGACTTATGATTTCTACTATAAAATAGACCCCAGACTGATTGGAATTATATGAAGCCTATGAAGAAATTATTGCAGGAATTGGGTATGGCCAGTCTAGAGAAAAGAAGAACTAGGGGTGACATGATAGCAGTATTCCAATAGTTGAGGGGTTGCCACAAAGAAGAGTGGATTAATTTATTTTCCAAAGCCCCAGAAGGCAAGAAAGAAACAACAGATGGAAACTAATCAAGGAGAGAAGCAACCCGGAATTAAGGAGACACTTTGCAACAGTGAGAACAATTAACCAGTGGAACAGCTTGCCACTGGAAATTGTGGGTGCTCCATCACTGGAGGTTTTCCAAAAGAGACTGGACAGCCACTTGTCTCAAATGGTATAGGGACTCCTGCTTAAGCAGGGGGTTGGACTAGAAGACCTCCAAGGTGTCCCTTCCAGCTCTATTCTGATTGAAGGCTGTTTGAAGATACATTCATTAACTTTTCTCTTTGCTGTGTCCTACATGTCCAGGCAAGGCAGAGGGAGGAAACTGCACTAGAGTTAATTAGCAATAAACTAGGGAGAATCGCCTGTTTCTTCCAAGGGATTCCTTTTTGGTGGCTCGTCAGTTTCAGAGAGAATAATTGCCTAGAAATACAATTGTCCGGGAAAACAATGGGGACATGCAGAATTGCAAACCACTGGTCACAGAGTCATCTGATCAGCCAGAGGTTTGTCTCATGCCAGAATGAAGGCTGCATCATTGTCTAATAATTGCCTGAGCTGATCTGATGCCGTATAAAATGCGAGGTGGGCTTTTAAATTACCTCATTATGCTGTTTCGTCTTATTTAAAACCTCTCAGCTCTTTCTGCCATTTTCTTCAATGGCTTTATACTTGGTCTGCTTCCGTTTCATTGTCCTCTTTGGATCCTGTGAGCCATGATGAAGAGCGTTTGGTAAGGGAGAAAGGAAGATAGAAGGAATCGAAATGAAGAAATAGATATTGTTGTTGGAACAATAAGAGGGCTAATCAAAATGAATTGGTTTTATCCACCAGGAATTCCTCTTATATCTTTTCAAACTATGTTGTTTCAACTCCAAGTACATATATTGCCTAAAAGTGGCTAGATATGTCTTCATCTTCGTTATCTGCTCCTGTTGGGGCAGAAGGTTAATGCAGATTTTTGGAGTGCTTAAAGCTCAGTTGATGTAATGATCCAATGAAAACCAATGGATATCGAGTAAATTGTGCCTTAAAAGGGCCTTAAAACCTGAGTCTGCTAGGACCCCAATGGGGTCATTCCATGCAGGACATATTAGTGCATTAAAAAGAAGATCCCACCTTCATCCCATTTGTGTTCTGCTTTCTAGTTTATTCATTTTTGTTAATTTTTAATGTTTTATATTCCTGTTTTTATGGTATCGTCGCTCCAATGTAAAATTAGCAGCATAGAAATTTAATAAATAGAAATGGGAAAAATATTCCCATTTTATGGTGTTGTAAACTGCTCAAACTCAACAGTAAGATTGGTGGCATATAAGTTTAATAAAAAAAGAAATTATATGCCTAAAACATCTAGGAGACAGGGATGGGCATCTGGCATGCTGTGGTCCATGGGGCCATAAAGAGTTGCACATAACTTAGTGACTTAACCACAACAATTATGAACGTTGCTGTTTTCATGATGAAGGTTTCTTTGGAAGATATGTGAACAGCAAAGAAGACGTACATAAATTCTGGCTCTAGGGATAAAACCAGGGGGTAGTTGTAGGCGATGGTGAGTTCTAGTCCCATGTTACGCATGAAAGCTGGCTGAGTGACTTTGGGCCAATAACCAGGAGATTGTGAGTTCTAGTCCCATTTTAGGCATGAAATGGCTGAATGACTTTGAGCTAATCATCAGGAGATAGGGAGTTCTAGTCCCACTTTAGCCATGAAAGCTAAGAATAAAGCAATTACAGGTTTGAAACGTTAAGCCACCAGAGATTAAAAGTTAAAACTTTAAAAGTAGCATTAACTCGGATCAGAAGACAAGGTGGAGGTGGGATCTTCTCCTAATCCATTAGCCACCTTCAAAATGAGGGACCCAAACCAGTTGGCAAAGGTTTTCAGGCTCTTCCAGAAGGCCAAGAGGTTGGGGATGGATTAGTATTACTCTATAATATATGTATTATTGCTGGGCTTAGTAGCTTCCCCAGTGGCTTCCCCAATGCGCACACAAACCTATTTGGCCTCAGCTGATCCATTGCTTTTTACCTATCCAGAGACATATTAACCGGTCACGGGAGACCTCCGGGGCAAAAGCTAACTCCTGTGGCTAAACAGGCATTTTACTGTTCCCTTCCACACGGACCCTTAATGTGAAGCAGGGCAACGGATTTAATTCCTCTCAATTAATTATCAGTGGGCCAGCTCGAGTGAGCGGCGAGATGGCTGCTCTTCTGTCCCATTGCTTGCCATTTTTAATTCCATTCTAGACTAATTACAGCATGGTACTTAAAGATTACGACCGATTAATAATGTTCTGGAGTGCTTTCCTTTGCTTCTTTCTTGCTGCCAGATGGAGCAGTGTAGATTAGTCACCACTCCATAATCAGCACACACAGTGGGGGGAGGGAGGAGTGGAGAGTGTTAGCTACCCTTGGCTGACCTGCTTTGATGAACCTTGTGCATTGCAAGCTAGCTCCACAATGAAGGTTGCACTTCATTTGTCTTTCCAGAGGTGCGGAAAAAAACAGGGTTATTATTTCTCTTCCTCCCCCCCAAAATGGTTATTTTAACAGATGTTTAACAGATAATCAGAGTTGGAAGGGACCTTGTAGGTCATCTAGTCCAACCCCCCCCGCCCTAGCGGGAGACCCTACACCATTTCTGACAAATGGCACTCCAATCTCTTCTTGAAGGTCTCAAGCGATGATGCTCCCACAACTTCCGAGGGCAACTTTTGTTCCATTGGTTAATTGTTCTCCCTGTCAGAAAGTTTCTCCTTATTTCCAGGTTGAATCTCTCCTTGTTCAGTCTCCATCCATTGTTCCTTGTCTGGCCTTCAGGTGCTTTGGAGAATAGCTTGACCCACTTCCTCTCTGTGGCAGTGCCTCAAATATTGGAAGATGCTCTCCTGTCTCCCCTGGTCCTTCTCTTTACTAGACTAGCCAGGCCCAGTTCCTGTAACTGTTCTTTTGTTGCATCCCTGTGTCCTTTTTAGAAGAGTGCTTGTAACACACACACACACACAACAACACAATAACAGAGTTGGAAGGGAACTTGAGGTTCTCTAATCCAACACCCTGCTTAACCAGAAGACTCTATACAACTCCAGACAAATGGTTGTCCAATCTCTTCTTAAAAGCCTCTACTGATGGAACACCCACAACTTCTGAACTCAAACCATTCTACTCAACCATTAATTGTTCTGAGTGTCAGGAAATTTCTCCTTAGTTCCTGATTGCTTCGCTCCTTAATTAGTTTCCATCCACTGTTTCTTGTCTTCTAGTGCTTTGGGGAACAGCTTGGCTCCCTTGAAATATTGGAACACTGCTATCCTATCTCCCCTAGTCCTTCTTTTCACTATACATACCCAATTCCAGCAACCGTTCTTTAAATGTTTTCGCCTCCAGTCCCCTAATCTTCTTTGTTGTTCTTCTCTGCACTCTTTCCAGAGTCTCAACATCTTTTTTATATTGTGGCGACCAAAACTGGATGCAGTATTTCACGTGTGGTCTTACCAAGGCATTCTAAAGTGTATAACTTCACGTGATCTTGATTCTATATATTTACTATATATATAAATATACATACATATCTATCTATATAAAAGCAAAATGCCACTCACACATCATCACAAAATCTCCAGAAGCGTAAAGCCTACAAACTTGAAATTTGACAGGTATGTTCCTCTTAGCTTCTAGGTGCTCGCTAAGAAAAGATTTTTGAAATGACCATCAGAGCGTTCGTATTTCATATATTATTATTAACTGATGCTAAGGAGTTCTCCCCACCTGGAAAGAAATCTGTTCCAAATGCAAAACACAAGCAGAGAGGAGTTTCAGCTTCAGTTTTACTTTCACAGCAGCAACCAGCTTTAGTACAGAACAGTTGAGCTAAGCCATGCCCAGGCTCCTTGCTGTCTCCTTATTGCTCACACAGCAAGTACTGTTTCAGTTTCCAACCAGCCCTCAACTCTCTCAGGACAGGACGCAAGCCAGATGAATACAATGGATGCTGGTAGGCAGAACTTTCCCCCCTTATTTTTCTCCCTAAAAACTAAGCCTGACCACATAGTTTTGTATAGCTTACTTGTGAAGAATAAGCTGCAATGATAGAGAAAATGGCAGGGAGATGGCATTAGGATTATTTTTAACGCCGAGCAAGTACAATTTGAAAAGTTTGCAGAAATAGAAATGTGTGGCAGAGCGAGTCTTCACCTATTTGCCTCCAGATAAATAGATGTTTTGTCATTAGCCATCCCATTATGACAGCTGTGAAATAGCCTGAGGGGTAGCCACAGAGTGAACGCATCCTCAAAAAATTTCACCAGCTCTGTTTTTAGGAGTTTTCCTATATGCTGGGTCTCTACACATCCTCACATTTAAAAAGTTTGCATCCCAACAATGGGGAACTGGGAAAATATCCCTCTGTGGGTTTCTCTGCCATCTTCCACTCGACTTCCTGAAGTAGCTACTGCCAGATAATATTTAGACCTTTTTTTTTTTTTTTTTTTGCAAGCATGAATTAAGGACAGCAATTAAGACATCCGGGAAGGAAACCTGTCGGAGAACTGACCCACATCTAAGAGAGACAGCCAACGAGCGCACGTCTAATGATGGACTCTCTCTAGTGTGAAGGAAAAGTAGGTTGAACTGCATAAATGCAGAGAAGGCATTTATTACCTCTTAGCCAGTTAATCCTTGTCAACCCTAATCTGTATTATGCTATTTCTAATGGCAGGTGTGTTCCTAATTCATTAAACAAGGCAAAGCAACTCATTTTTTTGCATTTTTTTTTTTGCAGTAACCAAATGCCACTATCTATATCTCCTGAAAGTGACAGGCCAAATGATCTTTTAAAAGCTTCCAAGATGCCACCTTCGCTCAAAAACACCCCAAAATGCACAACCATTGACAGCATCAGGGGTGGGATTCAATTTTTTTTTACTACTGGTTCTGTGGGCGTGGCTTGGTGGGCGTGGCAGGGGAAGGATACTGCAAAATCTCCATTCCCTCCCCAGCCCACTAACCTGATTTCCAGCTCCGTTTTCCTGTTCAGGGGCAACCCAAGAAGACCCAGCCGATCAGCTAGGACTCGATGGGAGGCAGAGAAGAGATGGGGTTGGTAGGGCCAGTCAGAGGTGGGATTTGCCGGTTCTCCAAACTACTCAAAATTTCCTCTACCGGTTCTCCAGAACTGGTCAGAACCTGCTGAATACCACTTCTGGAAAGGATACTTGGTCACCAGAAGAGAATTGACTGAAAATATCCCTCACTTTTTTTTTTCTATGAACAGAACAGACTATCAGAGGCAGGAGCAGGAGATTCTATCCCATTTCAGACAAACTTCTGTCCAATCTATTCTTAAAAATCCTCCAGTGATGGAGCACCCACAACTTTGGGAGGGAAGTTTAGGATTTAAGGTTCATCTTTTCTATCTTCCAGTTTATCTTTCTTTTTTTATTTCTAAGTGGGTGTTCAAACATCCACAAAACATCCAGGGTTAACATTCATCTCCGTGTTTATTTTCAAAGAATGCCTCTGGGATGTGCGGTAGACGCATCTCAGAAATGAAAAGTTGTACTGGGGAGCTGTGATTCAACGGTGCCAACATTCCAGATGTTCTTTTTAAATAAAATAATCTCATCACAAACAGCGATGGCACAATGTCAAGGGAGGACCAAGCAAATGCCAGGAGGTATGCGTGGCCTTCACTGTATTGGCCCCTCAAAGCCAATTCTTATTTTGCATTTCTTTAAAACCTGTTGTGGCCCACCGGCAGCTGGCAGAGCTGGCGGCAGAGTCAGACAGTGAGGAGGTTGGGAAGGAACATGGGCCAGTCCTGGAGGCTGAGGAAGGCTTGGATGAGGGCTCTGCATCGGAGGCAGAGATGGGGCCAGGGCAGGCTGGCAGTTATCAGCTGCCTTTGGTCTCGGACAGCACTGGAACCGGTTCCCAGCTTGCGCATGCACAGAGCTGCCAAAAGGAAGGAACAATTAAGAATTAAGTGTCGGCATGGGATTAAGGCCACAGGTGGACAATGAATGCCCCCTCAGGATTAAAAGAGAAGCAAAAGGGGAGGGGGCTTTTGCAGGAAACAACTCCTTCGTTCATTTGTCCGTTTGTTCCAGCCTCATGAAGATTTGTCTGTATAACCCAGCCCTTCCCTGTCAGCACTGGGTGTGGAATTTTACGGGCAGCATTCCAGGATTGATAAAGATCTGAGCTCATTAGTCAACCTTCACAAGACTGTTTGCCAAGCCTTTGGCTGACTGTGAATGAAATAAATTCCCATTAATATAATAAAAGAGGTTTTTGCCAGGACTCGGAACTGACTTGATGCTTTTTGGGGAGGCCTAGGACAGAACAAAGCCTTTGTGATATCTAAGCCATGCCCATTGAAGCAAACCCCCTGCTTGCAATACCTCTGCGCAGTAGGAATGTATCTGGAGAAGGAAGGATGGAGATGCAGAGTTTTTGTGGTGGTGTGGTTTTGTGGTAGGCGTGGGGCTCCAGGTTCTAATCCTCCATCAGGCATGAAAGCCAGCACACTGTCTTTGAGCCAGTCCTGATGTGGGAAGTTGGAAAACATACACAGGTAGTCCTCAACTTACAACAACTTGTTGAGTGACGATTCAAACTTTCAATGGCACTGGGAAAGAAATGACTTAGGACACGTACAACCATTGCAAGATCCTCAGGGTCACATGATCAAAATTCAGATGTTGGCAACTGGCATGTACTTATGACAGTTGCAGAGTCCTGAGATCATGTGATCTCCTTTTGCGACCTTCAGACAATCATGTCACTAACTTAACTGCAATGATTCACTTAACAACCGTGGCCAGAAAGGGAATAAAAGAGGGCAAAACTCACTTAACAAGGATTTCACTTAGCAACAGAAAAGTCAGGCTCAATTGTTGTCATAAGTCAAGGACTACCCCTATTATCCAACCCAAACTGGACCGGCGAAGTAGATGATGATCCATCAACCCCGGTGAAGAGGGCTTTATTCCCCAGTGGATGGATTCAGGTCACGGCATCTTAACAAATCAACTGTTTCAGAAATAAAAAGGATACTACTTGCAAGCAATTCCCTGGTCAATTATTTGATTTATGGTTATTTTAATAAGTGTGCAGACACATCGCCTTCCTCACGCACGTGGGGGGTGGGTGGGGTGGAATCGGCAAATGTTGTACTTTAACTTGATTACAAAGACTTAAGATGTATACACAGGGAAATGGGTGGCATTTTTAAAAACTTATAATCCATTAAAGGCAAGTAATGAAGGGGAAGGATTTATGAGGTGTATAAAATTATACATTGGAGGGTATGTGGCCATGGGAGGAGGGCAGGTTTTTTTTTTTAATCACATAAGGTAAGCGATTAATTGCTTTTACCAATTCACGCACTACCCTATTCATTAACATAATAACCTCTTGAGAATGTGTACTACGTGCTAATAATATTAATTGCATTTGGATTAATGAACAACATCTATGCTCGGTTCCCTGGGGAAACCATGATGTCCCTAAAGAGCCTGGCCACTATTATCCGACAGACCCAGTTTATTGAAGCAGACATGGGAAGTTGGAAATTTGTTTCTCTCCCTCCCTCTCCCCGTCTCTCTTTTTGAGTGGTGAAGGGTGGAAGAAACATTTAGCAGCATTCTTGGGGGTTTAAATTTCTCTCTCCCTGAACCCCCTCCCCCCAAAAAAAGGATTATAGCCAGCTGTAATCATTAGAGTGTCTGCAAATAAAATTAGGAAGAGGGTGCTATGGTATCTTAATCACAAGTACTATTAACCAATGTCTAGTTTGAATCTTGAAATTTATGTTTTGCCCCATAGGTATCCTATAAGACCCCGAACTAGCCCTATATGCTCCATCACTGGAGATTTTTAACAAGAGGTTGGACAACCGTTTGTGTGAAATGGTACAGGGTCTTCTGCTTGATCAGGGGGTTGGACGAGAAGACCTCCAACATCCCTTCCAACATCCCTTCCAACTCTGTTGAAGATGAAAATCTCCAGTGTTGGAGCACAACTTCTGGAGGTAAGTCATTCTACTGGAGACAAGACTGCGGGTTAAATCCAGGTCTTCCTTCCTTCCTTCCCTTCCTTCCTTCTTCCTCCTTCTTCCTTCCTTCCCTCCCTCCCTTCCTCTCTTCCTTCCTTCCTTCCTTTCCTTCCTTCCTTCCTTCCTTCCTTCCTTCCTTCCTTCCTTCCTTCCTTCCTTCCTTCCTTCCTTCCTTCCTTCCTTCCTTCCTTCCTTCCTTCCTTCCTTCCTTCCTTCCTTCCTTCCTTCCTTCCTTCCTTCTTTCCCTCCCTCCCTCCCTCTCTTCCTTCCTTCCTTCCTTCCTTCCCCTTCCTTCCACCTGGTTCAAAACCTACCAACAGTGCTAATTTTTCAGTTGGAAGCAAGCAGATGTCTATTCTTGTTGAGTTTTAGTGTCCTAACCAATTTTCTACTGTGATTCTATCCGAGGATAAATATGGCCTAATCCTTTGTATTCTAAATCCACACTCAGATAGCAGAATATTCAAGGAAATCCCTAATTTGATGTGCCTGCAGTATTTTTCTTGGATCAGGATGGAAAATGTGAAGGAATCGGGTACATTTGACCAGATGGGGAAAGGAAGAAAGATTAAAACCCAGCCATGCTACTTTTTAAGAGGGAAGGAAATCGACTCCCATGGTGAAATAATTTTTGAAATTCAGCAGCTTCCCAAAGAAAAAGCAATAGCACCAGAGGTGGTGTTCAGCAGGTTCTGACCAGTTCTGGAGAACCAGTAGCAGAAATTCTGAGTAGTTGGGAGAACTGGCAAATCCCACTGCCGGCCCCGCCAGCCCCATCTATTCTCTGCTTCCCAAGTCCAAGCTGATTGGCTGGATCTTCTTTGGTTGCCTTGCAGAGGAGAACAGAGCTGGAAAGCAGGTTAGTGGGGTGGGGAGAGAATGCAGATTTTGCAGTATATCTTTCCCCTGCCACACCCATCAAGGCACGCCCACCAAGCCACACCCACAGAACCAGTAGTAAATTTTTTTGAATCCCACCACTGAATAGTCCTTAGACTTATATACTGCTTCACAATGCTTTATAACCCCCTCTAAGCAGTTTACAGAGTCAGCCTCTTACCCCCAACAATCTGGGTCCTCATTTTACCCATCTCGGAAGGAGGGAAGGCTGAGTCAACCTCGATACATGTGATTTGCTCCGAAGAAGTTGAGTAGACTGCATCACAGCTGGGTTCTTGCTTACGAAATTATTATTGCTCTCGTTAAGATGCCAGGACTTACATGGTTCCTTTCTTCCTTTTCCCCCTTCCTCCAAAATACCTTTGACGTTTTTATACAGGACAACCAAAACCCATTTCACTCTGCAGGCTCTGTCATTAAAAAAAAAAATAGTTCAGCCTTTAAACCTTTCTTTATTAAAACAACTTTCACAACCTTTGGGAAGAGAGGGGAAACCTGCCCAACCTCAACCACGTTAAAAGGCATCTCGTAAACATTTAATAAGCCATAGTAAAAGTTGCAGGCACCATACTAGAAATGTGCTGACATATTTTATTCTCCCACAAAAAGAAGAAGAAAGAACTGAAAGATGCGGCTTGTTTGGATAAAAAACATTCAGTTGATGTCTACTGAGGCCGTCAGAGTTAAATTTCTGAGCAAAGAAGCATGGATCTAGGCAATAAAATGAAGGGGAAAGACATGTGTGTGTGTGTGTGTGTAAATGTCTACACAATTGAGATTGAAATTCTCAGTCATCCAAGTCATGGTTGTCCCAAAGGTGCTTTTCCAAAACTGGACTTCTTTGGGGGTTTTTTTCCCCCTTGAAATTGCTTCACTTCTCATCCAAGAAGCTTCTTCAGTTTTTCTCTGTGTGAGTGTGTGAGTGTGTAATATGTATTATTATCTATCGATAAAAGGGAATACTTGTAAATCAGAGGTGAACTGTGAGGTCCTTGGTGCCCTCTGAGCTTGGTGGTTTTCTTGTAGATGTTTCATTCCTAAACTAGGTAACATCATCAATGCTAGAAGGGAGGGGATTTGCAGGGAGGAGGAGGAAGAGAGGGAAGAGGAGGAGGAGGAGGAGGACAACCTTGGGGTCCTTGGTGTTCTCTGAGCTTGGTGGTTTTCTTGGAGATGTTTCATTCCTAAACTAGGTAACATCATCAGTGCTAGCATTATTATATTATATAAATATTATTCCTTAAACATTTTCTCTTTCCTTGAAGAGATTTAGGGTGAGGACATGGCTTTATTTATTCTTAATCCTGGCTTGTTGAATAAGTGACACTGCCTGGGTACACATGGCAGGTTAAGCAAAGCCAATTGTAAGTGTTAACTGTGTGCGAACATCACTAGCTTTTCCTTAACAGATGCTGTCTTAATATGTCAGATGACAACTGGCAGACTTCCTAACAATGTTGGATTTTTGGGAATTGCAACCTGAGAGCTGAATTCTTCATTATTTGAGAACTCTGGGCTAAGATTGAGGAATAAGGAACTGTTTATGAAAAGTTATTGCGCTTTCGGATATTATAAGCTGGTGATCAATAGAAGTAACTGCTACTCAGGTATGGAAACACCTTTCCAGAAAACGTTGAGAACGTTCCTTGGCTACCATCGATACTAGAAAAACAGTCTCCCTCTTCCATAACCCAAAGCCAAACATGAATTTGCAATGATTAATGAAACATGAATTTGCAATGATTAATGAATCCCGGTGGCGCAGTGGTTAGAGTGCAGTACTGCAGGCTACTTCTGCTGACTGCTGGCTGCCTGCGATTTGGCAGTTCGAATCTCACCAGGCTCAAGGTTGACTCAGCCTTCCCTCCTTCTGAGGTGGGTAAAAGGAGGACCCAGATTGTTGGGGGCAAGAGGCAGACTCTGTAAACCACTTAAAGAGGCCCGTAAAGCACTATGAAGTAGTATATAAGTCTAAGTGCTATTGCTATTGAATTATTCATCAAGTACCCCAGTCTTCTTCTCAAACTGTCCTGACAGCTACCTCCAGCCATCTCCTAAAGATAGTTGAAGTCCTTAAGAACCTAATTTTTATATTAAAAAGGAAAAAAAAAGGAGTTAAGCTGGGTGAAGTGGAATAATACGAGGAGATTGTAAATCCCCCTTCTACTTTATGCTTAGCTGGAGGAATGACCTCTAGTGACATCTAGTCCTTGCTCCATCCTGCAGGTACATTCCTTGGCCCTCCAGTCTCTCCCCCTCCCCCTTTTTCCTTACAGAAAATAAATTAAAAAGGTGTGACCTTGCTCAGGGCTGACAGAGAAAATGAGGTACATCTTGTCACAAGCCGAAGAGCCTATTTGAAACATGGTTTGTTCAATTTGAAAGGCTGCCGCTCGGCTCAGATCTGGGACGCCGATAAACCCCGGCGCATGAAAAGAAGAGAAACATTTCCAAGAGACCAAATTAAACGGTGAACATTGGAAACCCAATTCAGTTACACAGCGCATGTCTTTGTGCCCTGACTTATCATGGGACTCATCAGCCACACCTTGTCCCCCCCCACCCACCCCCCGCGCACCAAGGGACGCTGTCTCTCCGCTCGGCACATAAAGGCCTGTTGTGTCAAAAGAATGAAGGAAATCATGCCCTGATAAGGATTGGAGGACACACAGTTTCCCTTTTCTATGTGCAGCAGGTCACAGCACAAATTTAATAAGCCACTCCGGCCCAAAACCCTGTGCCAAGAGTATCAAAAGTCATGATGATAGTCCCTGATTTTGACGGCTGGTCAACTCCATAATTTGCGTGCTTTGCTCGCCATACATTTCTGCCCAGCATCTCTCTCTACACCACCAGCCCCATCAAATATCTCATATTTCTTTCCCCATTTTGAAACATTCAACTCGAGTCGCTTCAAGACACTCTTAGTACTTGTAGAAGGAGCCTGCTCCTTCCTTCTTGAAGAAGACCACAGCTGTGGGTAGGTAGAAATTCCCCCCTTCGTCTCCTTGTAACCTCACATTGATGGTTTAGGGTTACGTTGTTGAAAGAGGAGTGTGACCTAGCAGTGCCAGCAAGGCTAAGCTGAATGTACAAATGGTTTGGGTAAAATAGTTTCCCAACTTTATTATGTATGGGGGTAACTAAAGACTGATACAGATAGAGGTAGAGACAGAGGGATCGATAGATCGATAGATCGATAGATAGATAGATAGATAGATCGATAGATCGATAGATAGATAGATAGATAGATAGATAGATAGATAGATAGATAGATAGATAGATAGATAGATAGATAGATAGATAGATAGATAGATATAGAGACAGAGAGACAGAGAGGAGAGACAGACAGACACATATAGAATATTAGATAGAAAAGAAATAGATAGATAGATGATAGATAGATAGATAGATGATAGATAGATAGATAGATAGATAGATAGATGATAGATAGATAGATAGATAGATAGATAGATAGATAGATAGATAGATAGATAGATAGATAGATAGATAGATAGGATAGAGTCAGAAAGACAGAGAGACAGAAAGGAGAGACAGACAGACATAGATAGAAGATAGAATAGATAGATAGATAGATAGATAGATAGATAGATAGATAGATAGATAGATAGGATAGAGTCAGAAAGACAGAGAGACAGAAAGGAGAGACAGACAGACATAGATAGATAGATAGATAGATAGATAGATAGATAGATAGATAGATAGATAGATAGATAGATAGATAGATGATAGATAGATAGATAGATAGATAGATAGATAGATAGATAGATAGATAGATAGATAGATAGATAGATAGATAGATAGAGACAGAAATGAGAGACAGACAGACACATATAGAATATTAGATAGAAAAGAGATAGATAGATAGATAGATAGATAGATAGATAGATAGATAGATAGATAGATAGATAAGACAGAGACAGAAAGACAGAGAGACAAAAAGGAGAGACAGACAGACATAGATAGAAGATAGACAGATTAGATAGATAGATAGATAGATAGATAGATAGATAGATAGATAGATAGATAGATAGAATGATAAGGAGAGGGAGGGAGGAGAGATAGATAAATGACAGAGACAGAAAGAGAAAGGGAGAGGGATGGAGGAGGAGAGAGAGGGAGGGGGAGGGGGAGAGGGAGAGATTTATTTCAATTGTTGGCATCTATTTCTAAAGAAATACTAACAAGTCCTGATGCAACTTTGTATATAATGATGGGATTCAGTCACCGAATGATTTAACTCCAGAGGCATCTGCGTGCACCCCCATCCACACCTTATCTTTAATGTTTATACTGATACACCTGTCTAGAAGGCTTATAATAAGACTATTCTTCTAAGGAACTATATACACATCAAAGACAGTTTGGAAAGTTAAGGAACCTCAAAACTTCTTGAAGTGATTTTCAGTAAATGCGCTTATGACAACCATCTGAATCCATTCGTCTTAGATGCCTACGTGCGGTTTTATTATTATTTTTATCTGAAAGGAAAGGGCAGCCTGGGTATTAACCGAAACAGTGGAATATTTGGATGAAGTCATAGACTATAAATATTGGGAATCAAAGGCAGGGGATGGCAGCAATAGCTCTCGGGGTGGCATTACTCCATGATAAAAGACGTTGTGAGGAATGTTTCAAGCATGTTTTGGATCAAGGCCACAGTTTGACTGTAGCTGGTGTGGGAAATCTCAACTCAGAATTTCTTGTTATGAACATTAAAGATGATTGGAGAATTGGATCACACAAATGCTGTACGTTGAGATCAAGATTATTTTATTTGCTATTGGGCTAGTGCTGTGATGGTGAACCTATGGCACGAGTGCCACAGGCGGCATGCAGAGCCATTTGTGCGGGCACGTGAGCCCCAGCCAAAATTACCTGCACTGCGCATGTGCGCACCTCCCAGCTGATTTTTGGCTCATTTGAGGCCTTTTTCGGCCTCCCAGAGGCTCGAAGGAAGCCTCTGCAGCCTTTGGAGGCCGAAAAACAGGCCCATTTTGTCACTTCCTGTATTTCCGGAAATACCGGAAGTGACGAAACAGGCCCATTTTTCGGCATCCAAAGGCTGCAGAGGCTTCCTTCGAGCCTCTGGGAGGCCAAAAAAGGCCTCAAATGAGCCAAAAATCAGCTGGGAAGCGCACAATGCAAGTAAGGGGGTGGCAGGATGGGGATTGTGCGCGCATGCACAGGGTGTGTGTGTGGGGGGGCACACGCATTGCCTTCTGGGTGCACCACCACCAATTCTGTCAGAACTAATCCCTCCATAGCCACCACCCTTCTGCCAGAACCAATGAAGCTTCTTGGATGAGAAGTGAAATGTCTTTTTCCTCAAGGAAAAAAACAGTCCAGTTGCCTTTTGAACAAAACATGTACAATCCACACCATTCTTGATTAATGGTCTGAGGTTCCTGAGGTGTCTTCTTCAGTGAGAGACACATGTGTGTGTGTGTGTGTGTGTAGGAGATGAAAAAAAAATAAAAAGATTAAGAGACCTGGAGACTAAAACATATGAAGAAAGGTTGCAGGAACTGGGTATGGCTAATCTAGAGAAAAGAAAGACTAGGGGAGACATTATAGCAATAATATTCCAATATTTGAGGGGCTGCCTCAAAGAAAAGGGAGTCAAGCTCTTCTCCAAACACCTGAGGGCAGGACAAGAAGCAATGGATGGAAACTAATCAAAGAGAGAAGCAATTTAGAACTAAGGAGAAATTTCCTAACAGTGAGAACAACCAACCAGTGGAACAGTTTGCCTTCAGAGGTTGTGGGTGCTTCATCACTGGTGGTCTTTAAGAAGAGACTGGACCATGGACAGCTGCTTGTTTGAGCCATTTGAATAGGGGGTTGGATAGAAGACCTCCAAGATCCCTTCCAGCTCTCTCCTGATTGATTGAAAAGTCCTCAATCAGCCGTTGTGTAGATTGGAAGAAATATATATTCTGGCATCCTCTCATTGGCTTTGAAATGAGCCGTTCCAAAACAGAATATCACAGACTAGCAGAAAAACCAAAGAAAATGTTTTGCCTTTCTTTCTTATTTTAGAGTGTGGATTTTTGTACATCTTTTTAAAAAAAAAAAAAAATGGGGGAGGGAAGACTTTTCCAAGGCAGCCTCTTATCCTGCACCGGAGATGGGGGCTGATTGGAGTAGGATGGGGGAGAGATAAATATATACTGGCTGATCTGTGTGTAGCTGAAAGAGGAGAATCAGCCAACAAGGTCAAACTGACCTCAAGATTCAGAAAAACCAGACCCTTAAAATTCTAAACTGTACAAAGAACTGATGACTTCAAGGCACACAGATATGGGAGGATTAAGGTAAGTGTCCTACCTAAAAGCCTAAGAAAACAAAGATTAGTCGGTTTTTGTGTCCATGTGAATTTTTAAAAGGGCTGAAACAGAAAGGCTGGCTTTATCTCACAACTTGGTTCAGGGAAAGGTGGGGGCAAAGGACCCATTTGAGCTCATATTTTAAAAGGAAATGTTGAATAATCAAGGAACAAGAAGGCTCTTTTCCTGTTTTGTGGGCGATAGACTGTCGCTGAAATTAATGAAACATTAATCAACGATGGTTCAGTCTGTGTCTTCAGGCCCTAATGGAAAGACCCTTAGTCTCCAAAGGCACAATCATGTGTCAATCAAGGTCTTCATAATTTTATGATCCATGTTCAGAAGCTTGGAAGCAATTTACCCATGTTCTCCAATGTGTGGGATACTTGGAACTCTTTGAGCTGGGTTGTTTTCTTGCAGATGTTTCATGACCCAGTTAGGTAAAATCATCAGTGCTAGAGGGATGGATTCCTTTCTTACACTGATGATGTTACCTGGGCGGGTCATGAAATGTCTGCAAGAAAACAACCAAGCTCAGAGAGCACCAAGGACCCCACAATTCAACCCTGAGCTACAACTATATTTATTCTTATACCTGTATCTTGTAAGCAATTGACAAATCAAATAAATACTAAAAAATACTAAATACTAAGTATTCTTTTCTATCAGTTGTTTCAGTGTTTCAGAGTTGGCAAACCACAACTTACTTATCAATGCAGATCTGGAAATAATACCTTCCAATACAAGGTGACAACAATATGTCCAATCCCAACGAATCATGAGCTTTTAGACTCTCCAAATTCTTTTTTGACTTGGACTGCTGATCTTGTCTACAGTTGTCCTCAAATCACAGTTCTTTGCATCTCGGTTCCAACCTTCACATTCATTTTCAGTGAGGGGTGAGAAGAAATCCATTTTCTTCATGGTTTATGCAAACGTACCAGTGTGCATTTCTGGAGCGGATACCCAATTTAGAATACAGATGTTCTGGGGGATCTGGTGTTTTCTGAATATTGTGAAGCAGGCTAAAAGGGAGATGGTGTCATTTAATTTATAGCTGGAATTTGTAATGTGACATTCTATCCCGAATCTTTACTTCATTACAGTTTGCATCTCTTTTGAACCATTAACTATGCTTTTCTTCTCCAGATCTGTCCCACAAAAATCATTGCCATGAAATCCCTTTTTCTTATTTATGAAAGCTTTTATCTTTGTCACCGTAGTTCAGCCTTACTTGTTGCATACAATTAAGCTTCTCAGACGCTAGCCTTAGTCTGTTCACATATCATAGGCTGCAATTATGCTTTAACTGTTAAGAATAAGCTATCCCCCAGGAGCTAATTACAGGGGGAAAAAATCTCATCATCTCTCACACACATAGGAAACACACAAACAAATCCTTCAAACACGAAGTAAATGTTAAAGGGATTGGTTTGGGAAGTTACAACAATCAGTTTGATTAAGTTAATTATTAATTGGATTCCTGTGCTTGTTCCATTAGATAATTATGACAACAAGAGGCACACATGTTTGTGGATATGTACTCATTCATGTCTTGAAAGCCAGAACTTTCCACTGATTGTAATGAAGATCTAACAAACAAACAAACTTTAATTAAAAGGAAATGGAAGTATGAAAACCGCATCAGAAGAGAGAGGGTGATAGATCATTACGTTGCTAGAATTTCTAGTCAACATTAACCTAGATGGCATCATGTTCACTCTTTGTTGTACACATTGTAAGGTCCCCAGAAGACACAGTGCAAGATAAAACCCCACAATGGAATCAAGGATTTTGGCTCTTTTCTTTTATTGGCATCCAGGTATGAGGTCAATCCATCTCTATGTAATATGCAGGGCACCAACAGGAGAAGTAGAGTGTCTTGATCTCAAATTTATGACCTTTCTAGATCCATCTGATGAACCATCATCTCAGACACAATACTTGGAAGATGGGGCTAGGTTTGATCGAGCAGAACATTTCTCAAGTACTTGTAATTTAATGGTGTTCTTCGTGGTATCAAACCAAAGTTTACCCAACCTTTATATTCAACATCATTTCCAGGATAAAGGCCAAGGATAAATCTTAGACCTTCTGTCTATGATGTTTGCTTCACTGAACAAATGATTCTTCCTTTAAAAAAATAAAATCCTAACAAACTAAATTAAGCTTCTTCCTTAAACAAATTAGTTTCTTATAAAGTAAGTAAAATATCTAATGCTGGGGCAGAGCGTAGGTTGATTTAACATTGGGAACTCTGGTCGTTAATATATCTTGAGATGCCAGGAAGACTTTTTTTCCCAATTAAATCTGCTTCTTCAGCTAAGAACTAAAGCTGAGAATGCCTGCAAACTAAAGCATGTGTTGTTCCTTACAAAAGAATTCAAAGGTTCTTACAATTTGAATGGAAAATTAAGAGTTAGAGCTGTTTATTCAGTTAAAAAAAAAACAAAATTATATCTGATACCTTGTCAGACTTTACAATTTATAAAATTACAGTCTCTGTTGTATGAGTGGAGAGGAAAAATCCCCAAATCTGGATGTTTGGGCAGATGAAGCATAGCAGTGTTTATATTTTACTTTATTCCTCCAGCTGTTTAATCAGAAATATGAATAATGGCTTCAAAACAGAAACCTGACTCCCTCCCACCAATATCATAGTTTGGGAAATTTAGTTATAGCTTCCAATTGTCAACCAATTACGGAATATTTTGCTCTCTCTCTCTCGCTCTCTCTTTTTAACGTTATGACTGAATAAGTGTTAGCAAATAATAAAAAGGCAATTACAGTTAAGGCTTTGCTCCTATTACTCCGTTCATTTTATTCAGGCTATAATTATTGCCAGGAGTGGAGACTTACTGTACCATGTAAGAGGCACCAGGGAAGAAGATGGGGACGGGGCTGGTGCATGCAAAATTGGAAATGTCACAGCTACCTTCATCATCACGGTTGGACTTCTGAGATTAAAGAGAAAGGGAGGGAGGGAGAAAGAATGGTGGAGTAGAAGCCCCTGAAAGCTCACCATGTGTATTTTGCAAATGCTTTACTCCAAGCTGTTGACAAGCGGTTGAAGATGATCTCTCATGGGGCAGTCAGAAGGGCATAATGTTTTTGTTCTTCCTTGTTATATATAAAAAAAAGAATATGATAATTAATGCTTGGGGGCTACACTTTTTATCATGCTGTGTTGGGAAATCAACGTGCAGGGAGGAGTTGAAATTTGTAGCGCTCAGCTTGGGAATGGAATATTTAGAAGACTCATTCAGTCTCGTCCGAGGTGACCCTAAATTCTTTGAAAAGAATTTCAAATTCTTTTCTGGTTCAGGTTAAAGTACAAATTGTAAAGGTCAGATCTGGGTTGACATGAGAGCAGTGTTCCAATATTTGAAGGGCTGCAGCAAAAAGGAGTCAAAGTATTCTCCAAAGCAGCTGAAGGCAGGATAAGAAGCAATGGATGGAAACTAATCATGGAGAAAACCAACCTAGAACTAAGGTGAAATGTTCTGACGGAACAATTAATCAGTGTGGAACAACTTGCCTCCAGAAGCTGTGGGTGCTCCAACACTGGAGGTTTTTAAGAAGAGATTGGACAACAATTTGTCTGTAATTGTTTAGGGTTTCCTGCCTGAGCAGGGGGTTGGACTAGAAGACCTCCAAGGTCCCCTCCAACTCTGTTAATCTGGCTGCAATGCTCAGAATTTTTAGTTGGCAGTACCAAAGCGAACAGTAGCTTGAGCTAAGCTAGAAGTCAACTCAAGAAGAATTTGAGTAATGTCCTCCAACTTGCTACTCTGAATTCAAATCAACACATAATGTACATCATGTTCTGAAAATTATTAAATTATATAGATTGATGGGATATACCATGTGGATCCTAAATATATTAGTTTTATTTTATTTTTATTCTTTTTAGACTTTTAAGCTACAAAACAGACAGAAGATATTAGAAACACCAATCAAGCAGAACACAGCAAACTCCAAGACCAATAAACACAGACCAAGACTCCCAACCAATCAGGATGAAGAAAAAACCATTCTGGCACAGCAGATGGCTAGCACCAAATTTAAAACAGAAACGACTGTGAAAGTCTGACTCACAGACGAACACAATACAGAAGCCTGATGATGGCAGATGAGATTCTGCCGAAACGTTGCTACAACTTTAAAAGCACAACTATAATGACGTGGGAAAATACCTGAACAAAGCTGAATACCATACATATAAATACTCACGAAAACTTCAGAATATATATATATATATATGTATATATATATATGTATATGTATATGTGTGTGTGTGTATATATATATATATATATATATATATATATATATATATATTTGTTTTCTGAGGTTCTCGCGGGTATTTGTATGTGGATCTTTGGTTATTCGCCGGTTTCTCCAGTTTTGAATTCAAGGCCCCCAAATTCAAATCTGAACTACTGTAAAGTCTGACTCACAGCTGACCATCTCAGGCTGGTGGTTCTGCTGAGTGCCAGTGCAAGCAGTGCTTGCACTGGCACTACCAACGCCGAACACCATAACATGCTTAAGATGGCGAGTATATACTATATAATATATATATATATATGCCTAATGTTTTCAAGTACTTTCGAATCTATATGTATATGTATATGTATATGTATATGTATATGTATATGTATATGTATATATATATATATATATATATATATATATATATATATATATATATATATATATATATATATATATAACATTTTTCAATAAATCAAGTGAATACACACACACACACACACACACACACATATATTCACTTGATTTATTGAAAAATGTAGTATGATGTCAAGAAGAATCAATGTTTCCCACAGGCATACTAATAAGCTCCATGACTTAATGACTTGCTATCGTACACCAGTGGGACCAAAAAAAAATTATTCCAAAGATTACATAACGTAGCACTCAAAGCAGCAGGAAGCTTCTAACATTCTTTTAGATGCTTTACAGTGTTACTAATCTTCGAATTGCGTAGAAAAACAGAAAGGAAATGGAATTATTTCAGCCTGGATGGGGAACACGCTAAAAGACGACTCCATTCCAAATTTCTAATTTGTGCAGATGATTAATGTTGGCGAGAAAGGGATTGCAGCTGGCCGAGTCTGCTGTGAATACATCTGGGAAGGAAACTATGGAGCTACTGTAGCCCAACAGAAGGGACGTTTTAAAGCTGGGTTGACACATTTATTTATTTAGAAATTTTATATTGCTGCTTACTCGCACATGGTAACTCAAAGCGGCTTACGGGGCACAATATAAAAGAAACAAAAATAATAAAAAATAATAAAATAATAACCCCCCACTCCAGCGATAACACACATTCATAAAAAGGTAAAGGTTTCCTTGCACATATGTGCTAGTCGTTTCTGGCTCTAGAGGGCGGTGCTCATCTCTGTCACAAAACCGAAAAGCCAGCGCTGTCCGAAGACGTCTCTGTGGTCATCTGGCCGGCATGACTAAACGCCTTTGAAGGCACATGGAATGCTGTTACCTTCCCACCAAAGGTGGTCCCTATTTTTCTACTTGCATTTTTCCTTTCGAACTGCTAGGTTGGCAGAAGCTGGGACAAGTAACAGGAGCTCACTCCGTTATGCAGTGCTAGGGATTCGAACCGCTAAACTGCTGACCTTTCTGATCGACAAGCTCAGCATCTTAACCACTGAGCCATCATGTCCCTACACATGTTCATACCAGCCATTTAATGGGCTCCATCCCGCTCTGGGTTCCCCTTGGATTGTAGGCAGAATCAGAGCCTACCCAAAGAGTGTTAGAGTGGGAACCAGTCTAATTTCCAGAGGGATGATATTCCAGAAGGAAGGAGCCACCACAGAGAAGGCCCTACTTCTGGATCCTGCAAGATGTATCTCCTTAGGAGACGAGACTCGCAAGATTCCTTGCCTCCCTGCTCTAGTGGGTTGGGTAGAAGTGACCAACAAGAGGTGGTCCCTCAGATAACTGTATCACCACAAGTTCTCCTCTTACACAATTAGGGCCAGCACCTCTGCTGCTAAGTGAGGGAGCCATTAAGGGAGTCTTGCTGTTTATTTTATGACCATGTTTGCTGCAGTTGTTAAGTGAATCATGCAATCCTTCAGCAGGTCTATCTTCTCCAGTGACTTTGCTAGTCGGAATTCAAGTGGGAGAGTCACAAATCCTGATCCTGTAATCTTGGGATGCCCAAACCATCATAAATGAATGCTGGGTGGCAAGCGCTTGAATTTGGGCTGCAGGGATGCTGCAATAGCTGTGAGGACGGATCATAAAGACACTTTTGCCAGCACCGTCGTAACTTCGAAAAGTTGCTAAACAAAATGATTGCAAGTCAAGGACTTTACCTGCACCTTAGCTGAAAACAGCGACTGTATTAATTGATTCTCCCGTGGCTACTGAATTGAAATGGCATCCTTCAGCCTCTGGAGACTATGGTATCATGCTATGAAACCAGTAACTGCCACTTCCCATGTTTATTTTATGACCATTTTTGCTGCAGTTGTGAAGTGAATCATGCAATCCTTCAGCAGGTCTATCTGCTTTGCTGTATGCAAAGCTGGAGTGTCCTCTCCAGAGCCTGAGGCCTGGGTAATTTCATATGGAGGATAAACTGTTACCCGAGCAGTAGATTCCCCCCTCTCCATGTCACTGAAACAGTCTAATGGAATGACAGAGCCAATACGATTAGTTCCGACTGCATCGCAGGGGTTACCAGTACGTGATTGTACACAGTCACAAACGGCTTCTGGGACTCCCGCTCCAGATTTTGCCTTGAGGTTGAACTCTTGAAGCCTTTTCCAATAATAGATATAGCCACAAGGCAATGGAGGTTTGAAATCAGTGTTTCGCTTCTCCTAGAAGATGGTTCCGCCATTTTATCTGCCCTTTTTCACCTTCAAAACTGTTGACCATCTTCTCCTGTAACCCTGGAAAGGGGCCGTTACGGGGTGCTAGCAGCCGGGGCAGCTGGACCAAGGTTTTTTTTTAAAGGAGGTATCCAGTGGCTAGCATTCCTGATTTCTATATGTAATTTCAGAATATTAAAATCAGGATTACTCTAATTCCAGGTTTCTGGAAAACGATATTGGCAGAGATCATCGTCTTGCACTTTTGGCTTTCTGAAGCGTCTAACTGAGCAGTGCACTAAATGGAATGCTAGATGAACATGCCTTTGATCTTGAATGTTTACAGATCAAAGCAGAGGTGGTTAATTTGGGACCCACGGATATGACCCAACCTTCTTTGTGTCAACCTTCAAGACCCCTGAATTTTTGTAATAGCCTTCCAAGCAACAGAGATGCACATTGTTCCCATTTCGGGGTAGGGGAAGGAGGAAAAAAAAAAAAAAGCGCTGTTAATGGCTTAAATATTTTAACTTCTCCAGCACCATCCAACATTGTGCCTTAGCCATCTCCCAATCTCAGGCAATTCCAGCCTCTAGAATTAAGAGTGTTTCAGAGTGGAAATTTCCAGTTGTTTGGATGCAGAGCTAGGATTATTTCTAAATCTTTAACCTCATCAGAAAATAATGATTTCCCAGGATCCCTTGTGGGATACTCCCATACTAAGGATAGTTAAATAGAGTGCAGAATACTGCTTTGTCATTAAATTAGTTTCCTGACTCATTCAGAAAGATCTGTGTTGGCTAGCATCAACCTAAAATCCTAGAATCATAGGGCTGGAAATCTCAGGAAAGAAGGATGCCTATAAAAGAAAAAAAATTGTAGCTTGGAGTTGAAATGAGGGGTCATTGGTGCTTCCTGTGCTTGGTTGTTTTCATTACCCAACTTGGTAACATCATCAGTGCTAATAAAAAGTGGGTTTGTGGAGAGGAGGAGGAGGAATATAGGGTCCTTGATGCTCCCTGAGCTTGTTGGTTTTCTTGTAGACGTTTCATGACCCAACTAGATAATAGCATCAGTGCTAGAATGGAGTGAGGCATGTGGAGAGGAGAAGGAGGAGGAGGAGGACTGTGAGGTCCTTGGTGCTCTCTGAACTTGATGGTTTTCTTGTAGACGTTTCACTACCCAAACTAGGTAATCGGTGCTAGAAGGGAGTATCTGCTAGGTTACCCAGTTGGGATCATCATGCTAGCACTGATGAAGTTACCTAGTAGGGTAGTGAAACATCAAGCCCAGAAACCACCAAGGACCCCTCAAAAATATGCCTGTTTAGTTTAGATGAAGATCATCCAAAGAGTTAATCTCACAAGCCATATCCCTTCTCGCCTTCAACAGCCCATTGTTCGTGTTCTGAAATTGCCCAAAAAACTTTAGTAAATCAGATTCTTCAGTTAAAACTTTTCAGTACATCAGTTTCTCTTTGATCAGCTTTTTTTTCTTCTCCCTAAGAACAGGCCAAGATTCACAAAATCCTTTCCTGCTGGAAGCATATCCTGCTTCAGAGAATAAGGGGAAGCATTGTTTCCTTTTTATTAAAGATGATGGCGTATCTTTAAGCTATGGCTCCTAACCACGCTGCATGCGGGGTGTTAAACCAATGCTAGAAAAACCAATATTCCATACATAAGAGGTTAACCTTTGATCTAGACACATCGCTGTAAATAAGCAAGCCTGTTTGCGGCAGCTCTTTGATCATCAAAATTGGAAACATTTGGAGAAACAGACCTTATGCACGAGGTGCTCCAGAATCGAAGAATGTCCTCGCGGATCAAAAGGGATTCATTTGCACACAAACCATAACCAATATGAATCAGAAACGCACGGCCATCTGGAACATTATATAGCCCATGCTCCTGCATGACAGAAGAAAGATAATCAGGCGGGTACATTTAAAAGGTTATTTCTTCATTTAGATTTTTAATAGGCTGCTTCATTATTATTATTATTTGAAAAAGAATATCTGGGCAGTTTTAGTTACAGTAGAAAAATGGCAGTTAAAAATGCAAACATGCCATAAAAATCCAGGCGGATAAATCTGTGCCTTAAAATTACACCAAGTCAGATCTAAAACAGAGAAGAGAAGTTGAAGAGAATGAACAAATGAACAAACAAGTCAACACAGCTACACAACATTTGATTTTTCTTTTTCTTTTTAGGGAGTTGAAAGTTGCCCGAAAGACATTAAAACGAGTTCTAATTTGCCCCATATTAAAACTCTGTTTTTTTTTTTTAAAAAGGACATTACAGATCCAGCTATCCCAAACTGTTTAGAAATTGCTCTCTATGGAGAACGGAGGGATTGTTCTTTTACATTGCACAGAGCTGGAATTGTGGAAGAGTACAATGGGTGTGTACTTCCACCTTTGCCCATGTGTGCACACAAGCACTGTGGAGGGGAGACCACCTGGTGAGACCTTTGTAGTATGTGCCAAGTTACCATCTTTTAAAAATAAAGGACAGCGTGGTGAGATTGTAATCTAGATGGACCAGATGTGAACTTTTCTAGCAAACAAGCTGCAGAAAAATGGGGCATTTTAGCCTCCTCAAAGTAAGTCTCATCCAGATGTGTTAGGATCTTCCTTCCTAGACATCCTATTCCTTTGTTCAGTAGTTGTATTGTCTTACTTAAATTTAACAACAAGGTTCAAATAGCATCCTTAGGCTGTCCCCTTGAACTTAACACTTGGGCAACTAACAGAACAGAGCAGAACAGAATTAGAATAGAGTTGGAAGGGACCTTGGAGGTCTTCTAGTCCAACCCCCTGCTTAGGCAGGATACACTACAATACTTTAGGCAAATGGTTATCCAATCTCTTCTTTAAGTGTTGGAACATTCACAACTTCTGGAGGCAAATTGTTCCACTGATTAATTGTTCTAACGGTCAGGAAATTTCTCCTTAGTTCTAAGTTGCTTCTCTCCTTGATTAGTTTCCACTCATTGCTTCTTGTCCTACCTTCAGGTGCTTTGGAGCATAGCTTGACTCCCTCTTCTTTGGGGCAGCCCCTGAGATATTGGAAGACTGCTATCATATCTCCCCTAGTCTTTCTTTTCATCAAACTAGACATACCCAGTTCCAGCAACCGTTCTTGATATGTTTTAGCCTCCAGTCCCCTAATCATCTTAGTTGCTCTTCTCTGCACTTGTTCCAGAGTCTCAACATCTTTTTTATAGTGTGGTAACCAAAACCAAGTGTGGCTTTACCAAGGAATTATAAATGGTATTAACACTTCATGTGATCTTAGCTGAAGTACACCAGGGGGGTCTTCCTAGTTCAATTATAATCCTGGCTTCCAAATTTGCATTTATGCATGCAAATTAGCATGTATAAATTCTCTGTGGCTTCTGCACAAAGAAAACCAGCATATCTGGGAGGATCTGCAAAGGGTACAAGCTCCCACTTGGACCATAGGAAAATATGAAGATCCTTCCTTGTTGTTCGTATCCCAAATAGAATGGTGAAATATATCCACGGGAGGCTGAGGGTCATTGGGGATTTGGAACTCCAGTTTCATCCAGTTTCAAAATGTTTTCCCACCCATAAAAGATTCAAGGCAGAAAGGAAACTAATTGTTTGCTTTTGTGCATGTGTTTTAAGAGGAAGAGAAAGGAGGGGGCAGTTATTTCTTCTAGGAATCTAATGCAAAGATTCTTGGTCTTTATTTAAAAAAAAAAAGCACTGATATTTAAAAAAAAGGGGGGCACAAAAGAGATCATAGTTTAGATTTAGAACATCTCTGGGAATTCTCAAAGAGAAGCTTCCTTCATCCAAAGCAGCTTGATTTATCCAAACTTTGGAAAATTCTGCATACCGTTCATTTGTCTTCCCATTTGAGTTCTTGAGGTGAAGCCATGGGGAGATTCCATAATCTTCAGGAGGTGTTAACTGGCTGTAATGTAGGGAAGGTCTTTGAATGTCAGCATCCATCAGTGGTGGCAAGGAGCAGGAGATCGATGTCTGTGGAGATTCTCAATTGTCCAGGTCATGGTCATCCCAAAAAATGCTTTTTTCAAAAGGCAACTGGACTTTGTTTTTCCTTGAAGACACTTCACTTCTTCATCCAGAAGCTTCTTCAGAAGTGAAGAAACTTGTTGGATGAGAAACAAGGCATCTTCAAGGAAAAACAAAGTCCAGTTGCCCTTTGAAAAAGCACCTTTGGGAGCAGGAGGTAGGCCTCAAAAAGATGGCTTCCTTTTTGGGGTGAATGTTTTGACCTCTTCCTTCATCCAAGAACGTTTTGTGTTCCTGTTAAGAGAATCCCACAACCTTATTTGTGAGAACCCCAAAAGTATGGATCAGCCTTTCGTGGATTCATCTTATTGAATGGCCTCAGCTAATTCTGGCCATCTTAAATATTAGCACTATTTCACACCAGCCAAAGTTCATTCAAGATACTGAGTAGTCTCCATCAAGAAACAAAATGGCAGCCTGTTCAATTTGAACTCAATGGGGGGATGAATCTCTCTTTGATTGTGAAGGCAGACAGTTTTGTTCACTGCTCTGATGATAGACAGCCCACCCCATAGCTCTGCCCTCAGTAATCTGCTGCCAACTTCCTTGATTAGTTTATCCTTAAATTTGGGGCTGTGGGAACTAAAATAACTCTTCAAAACTCCTTCCCATAAAGACAGAGTTGATATTCTCTCAATAGAGGGCCCTCACCTATGAATATAACAGACATATGTCCTTTATTATAAAAGACAGCCCTTTATTTCAGAAAGCTGCCCTTTAGAATTATTTGATTCTGTTATTTATTTTCATGGTTTGGCTCTTGAATTTTCCTTAGTAAAGCAAAGTTATAAACATAAACAATTTTTTTTTAAAAAAAAATCCTTATGATCCTCTTTTGGTGTTGCCCCCTTGATTCAAGTCTGTCCTTTATTTTTGCCAAGAAAATATGGCCATTGTACTTATGACTCATCAGGAAATCATTGAAAAGGAATCTTTATGAGCTTTGAAACTCCTCTCTGGAGTTTTATTTGAACTGGACTTGGCAGACTAAGTCATTCCTCATGCAGCCCTTCAAATCAAATTTAAAAAAAAAAAAAATCTGGATTATTTTCAAGTTCCCAGTTTCAAACTCTTTCAGATCCCAGCAGGGCTCTGGTGGCATCACCGAGAGTTTTAGGCTCAAGTTTTCTGCCCACAACTTCATCTTTAACACCTTGCCATATTCTACAAATCATAGGAATTACTTTTAAATCTGTCCTTTGAGATTTCTTTCACTACCCCAAAAAAAAAAAAAAAAAGGAATTATGTTTTTACATCTCATTTACATCTAGCCAGCTGGGTGACTTTGGGCCAATCATCAAGTGACAGTGAGTTCTAGTCCCACCTTAGCCATGAAAGCTAACTGGGTGACTTTGGGTCAAACACCTGGAGATTGGGAGTTCTAGTCCTTCCTTAGATGTGAAAACCACCTGGGTGACTTTGGGCCAGGGGTCCTCAAACTTGACAGCTTTAAGACTTGTGGACTTCCTCCTCCAGTCATGTTAGCTCAGGAATACTGGGAGTTGAAGTCCACAAGTCTTAAACTTGCCAAGTTTGGAAGACCCTTGCTTTGGGCCAATCCCCAAAAGATGGTGAGTTCTAGTTCCACCTTAGCTATGAAAGCCAAATGGGTGACCTTGGGCCAATCCCACTATCTCAGTCCAACCTATCTCACAGGGTTGTTCTTGGGAGGAAAAGAAGAAGAGGAAGATATGTTGGGTATCTTTTCCACCTTGACTTATCCGTAATTCTTATTTGGGATATAAACAAGCAAACAAATAAAAATAGAACAATTTTGAGTTGACGTCTAAAAAAACAAATGTCTCAATTCATGTCCCGACTTTCTTGCCCTCCTATGTCTTCTCCATCTTAGCCATAGGTGATGAATCCCAGAAGATGACAAACAGCCCTTCTCAGTTCTTCCCCTGTCCCTGCCTCCCCACTTGATTTTTTTTCTCTGTATAATATTGAAGTTGAGAAGGTCTCGGGATGAAGATCACTTTCTATTCATAAATATTTTTTTTATAGATAAGAAGAGCACTAGGTAAACTCCTGCTCCTTCCCACTCAGAAGGTCAAATATTGTTGTTGGGTTTTTTTTGCAGTCCGGAGAGGAAACATTGAATTTAATAAAAATGGATTTATATTCAGAAGATTGAAAGGGCATTAGACGGCCTCTCTCTAACCAGCCTCTTATAACCAGGCAATTATGCTGCCATGATCTAGGCTAAAACCCAGAGAGATTAGTTCAAGTCCTTGAGTAGGCAATTCAAATTACTAAATAGGCTCTCCTTTCCTTTGTCTCAACCTTCCGTGCCCTCAACTTACACCTTAACTCCCATCTCCTTGAGTTTCCATAGCAGCCAGATAGCATACCTAACCCTGTTTGGAGGTCATCATCAACCATGAACTTTGGCTAGAAGACCTTGGAGCTACTCTTCTGGGGAGGAGGTGGGAGAGGGTCACCTCATGTCGGTAACTTCAGCCTTCTGCACTGAGATTGGATACTAATCTTTTATGTCCCGAGCTACGTAACATCTGTTTCCCGTTACCAGATTTGCAACCATGCAATTCTCAGTTCTAAACAGAGGTCCTTCCATCTCATTCCCATATCACGTAACAACTCCCTCTATCCTATTCTGTTTTTCCCACTCATAAAGGTAAAGGTTTCCCTCGCACATATGTGCAAGTCGTTTCCAGCTCTAAGGGGCACTGCTCATCTCCGTTACAGAGCCGAAGAGCCAGTGCTGTCTGAAGACGTCTCCGTGGTCATGTGGCCGGCATGACTAAATGCCAGAAGGTGCAAGGAATGCTGTTACCTTCCCACCAAAGTGGTCCCTATTTTTCTACTTGCATTTTTACATGCTTTCGGACTGCTAGGTTGGCAGAAGCTGGGACAAGTAAAAGGAGCTCACTCCGTTACGTAGGACTAGGGATTCAAACCACCAAACTGCCAACCTTTCTGATCGACAGGCTCAGCATCTTAGCCGCTGAGCCACCACGTCCCTCATAGAAACACTCATTTCCCATTCATTTCCCATTCATAGAAACAGAAAAAAGGACTATCTTGGAGTATCTTGATCCATTGTCATTCAGCAGTCATTTGGTTTGAGTGGAACATTGACTTTAAGACAGAGGTCGGCATCCTTAAACACTCGAAGAGCCATTTGGACCTCTTTCCACAGAAAAGAAAGCCACCAAACCTTTCCCCATGCCTGACTATTTCCTGAGCAGCCACAAAAGTAGCATATATAGTTGAATTAAAGATTCTGTTTTCTTCTGAAACTTTTCTTTTCTTGGATTTATCCATGGTTAGCCTACCGGGGGTCAAAAAAACTCAATCAATCACATGCTGGGTGGATGTTGCATATTGGCAGGTGTGATACATATTTTGAGAGACAGGGAGCCACAGCAGAGGGATGAAAGAGCCACATGTGGCTCCAGAGCTGCCGGTTGCCGACACCTGCTTTAAGAGAATAACAGACTTGGAAGGGCCCTTGGAGGTCTTCTAGTAGCCCAATCCCCTGCTCAAGCAGGAGCCCCCCTATACCAATCCAGACAAAAAGAAATGGGGGGGGGAAGAGATTAACGGAGCACATTTTGCTATGGTTGGGTGCAAATGCATCATTGGAAGACCTAAAAGGCCTGACTGGTGATAGATCACCCTGGAGAAGATCTGTTTATGTGGTTGCTAAGAGTTGACAGCAACTTGATGCCCATAATCATCTGTCAGGCATAAGTGGATTTTTCCCCTGTGAAAATGGTTGGCCAGTGATGTGGTCGTTCCTTTCCACACTTGAGACTGGACAGATGAAGGCATAAATTGCCCTCCGCCAGTGGCTCATGTAGTCCAATGTTCTCTGTTGTGCTAGACAACTGATCTTTAGGGTTTCAAGAATAATCTTCCACTCCTTTTGATTACTGCTACCAGAATGAAGATAAGCATCTTCAATTGTTGCTCTCTACAACTTTTCCTCAAAATCAGCCAGGAGAAACCATCTATTAGAAAATTACTGTTGGGTCTCCTTAATCCATCTGCTGTAAAGATTGCTACAGCAGCTGGAAAAAAAAAGATAGAAGAAATACAGGTTTTTTCAAGTATTCCTCTCTCCCTCCCTCCCTCCCTCTCTCTTTCTCTCTCTCTATCTCCCTTTCTCTCCATCTCTCTCTTTCTCTTTCTCTTACTCTCTCTCTCTCTGTCTCTCTCTCTGTCTCTCTCTGTCTCTCTCTGTCTCTCTCTGTCTCTGTCTCTCTCTCTCTCTCTCTCTCTGTCTGTCTCTTTCCAGCTGCTTGACATGCTCCTGAAATGCTCAATGTGACTGATAAGATCTTCAAAGCCATGACCTGTCACAAATTATGTTTCAGAGCGTTTTACTCCAACAGGTTCAAGCATAATCAGAAGAGAAATGTTATTCCAACTCAAAAGCTTGAACCTGCTCTTGGATAACAGTGTCAAAATGAGAAGGGCTCCAGAGGCAGGGCAGAAAGATCAGGCATGGTGTGAGATGCTGTGATAGAAACTTGCATCGAAGTCACGGGGGAAGCATACCAAAAAAAAAAAAGAATTCCTGCTCATAGGAAAAGTGTAACTAGAGGACAACACAGTAGGAAGTGATGAATAAAGACAGTATAGCTATCTGAGCAGTTTAGGAGACATAGCAACACATGCTTAGGTTCCTTAGTTATGATTAGGGGATTGAAAGCTAAAACATACGAAGAACAATTGCAGGAACTGGGTATGTCTAGTCTAATGAGAAGAAGGACTAGGGGAGACTTAATAGCAGTCTTCCAATATCTAAGTGGTTGCCAGAAAGAAGAGGGAGTCAAGCTATTCTCCAAAGCAGCTGAAGGCAGGATAAGAAGCAATGGGTGGAAACTAACCAAGGAGGGAAGCAAGCTAGAACTAAGGAAAAATGTCCTAACAGTGAGAACAATTAGTAGAACAACTTGCCTCCAGAACTTGTGAATAGAACAGAATAGGATAGGGTAGGGTAGCGTAGGATAGGATAGGATAGGGTAGGGTAGGGTAGAGTAGAGTAGAGTAGAGTAGAGTAGAGTAGAGTAGAGTAGAGTAGAATAGAATAGAATAGAATAGAATAGAATAGAATAGAATAGAATAGAATAGAATAGAATAGAATAGAATAGAATAGAATAGAATAGAATAGAATAGAATTCTTTATTGGCCAAGTGTGATTAGACACACAAGGAATTTGTCTTGGTACAAATGCTCTCAGTGTACATAAAAGAAAAGATACATTCATCAGGAGTCAAGAATCATAAGATACAACACTTAATAATAGTCATAGGGGAGGGAGGGAGGAAGGAAGGAGAGAGGAAGGAAGAGAGGGAGGGAGGACTAGACTAGACTAGACTAGACTAGACTAGACTAGACTAGAATAGAATAGAATAGAATAGAATAGAATAGAATAGAATAGAATAGAATAGAATTCTTTATTGGCCAAGTGTGATTGGACACACAAGGAATTTGTCTTGGTGCAAATACTCTCAGTATACATAAAAGAAAAGATACATTCATCAAAAGAGTCGAGGTATGAGTCAAGGTAAGGTATGACATTTAATGATAGTCATAGGGTACAATACGCAATCAATTATCTACCCAATGCTCCAATACTGGAAGTTTTTAAGAAGAGATTGGACAACCATTTGTCTGAAATGGTGTAAGGTTTCCTGCCTAAACAGGGGGTTGGACTAGAAGACTTCCAAGGTCCCTTCCATTGCTGTTATTCTATGCTATGCTATGCTATGCTATGCTATGCTATGCTATGCTATGCTATGCTATGCTACGCTACGCTACACTATTCTATTTTATTTACAATCCAGAAATGTCTAAGACCTTTAAAAAAAAAAAAAAGGAGGGAAGAAGAGCCCAACACAAAAGTTTTCAGGTGTCTCCAGCTCCACCAATAAAGTAAAATAAAACATTCAGCATCAAATAGATGTAACTTTTTTGCCTTCAGATGTTGTCACAGGATTGTCATTCCGGTGTTTTCAGCACATCTCATTCTCTCAAAGCAATCACTCAGCAAGATTTGGGATCTGACTGGGAACTCCTGATGGGCATGGAGGATGCCTTCCAGAGAGGAAAACATGTGTAAAATCTGTTCACCATCTGTGTTGCTCCTGCTGTCAACGTGGAGATAGACATCCAAAATCCCTGTTCGCGGTTACCTGCTTCAAGGGACTAAGCTGGCATTCTTCTCTTTTTAAGAGGTAGCTTGTTTTTCTTCCTGTAACCCGAGTGTTTCACTTGACATACAGAGACAGAATTGGCAATTCCAGTATGGCTACAGGTGTAGCCATCCAACATAATCATTGAACCGATCCATTTTTACGATTAACTTTCTGTGAAGCCACTTCAAAATAAAAAGCTCCCAACAATGGATGTATTATGCTGAATATAAAATAAAACCATTTCTGTATCTTATGCATGTACACAGACCGTCTTCGACTTATAATAGTTATGTTGTTGGTCGTTCAAACTTATAACAAACTTGTATTTGCTCAAAATTGGAGAAATGATAAAATTCCGATGGAGGAGGAAGTAATTAAGAAAATAATGGAATGAGCAGATTAACACTAGCAATTAGAGAGCAAGAAGAAAAAGTGTATTATAAAAATATGGGATTTATTCTATTAATGGCTAAATAGAAAAGTAAGAAATTGAAGTATATTATAGAAGTAATGATATGTTATAACTGATTATTTTTAAATAAAATATAATGTGAATAACAATTTAGTGAGAATTGAGATGTGCTCTAAAGGATAATATGGAATTGAAATCAAGGTCTAATGATTGTATAGCAATAATATAAGATGATATGAAAAGTTAATTAATGCAATATGAATGTAAATCTAAAAGGGAAAGACTATAGATATTGTGCACAGGACATATGTACCAACTGACACACTGTACAATTGAAAGAAGATTTTATTTGTTGTTTTATGTATTATGTTTTGTGTTTATGTTTGTTGTTAAAAATACAAAAAAAAATACAAAAAAAGAAAGGTGATAAAGCGCTCACTTCACAACTGTCTCACTTACCAACAGAAATTTTGGGTTCGATTGTGGTCATGAATTGAGAACTACTTGTGCAGCCTTCTTTTTAATGAATTCCATTTGAGTTGGTCCTTGCAGAAGTATTTTTTCTTGTGCCGAAGACGTCGGGCTGTTCTAATGCATTTGTTGTTTTGTTTTGTTGCTTTGAGATTGCTTTGGTCACAAAGCAAAGCAAGACCCAGATTTTCTTCATCACTGGCTTTGAATACTCTCAGCGCCGTCCCTTCGAGTTTTCAAAGCAATGAGTGGAATTTAAAAGTTTCGTTTGGAGAAACATGTGGGAAAACCATCCGTATTACCTAGGGATGAGTCAAAAGAAAACTAAGCGGGTTCCATCATGACGTGAATGTTCAGTTGTCATCAGAGGAGCTATCTGGAATTCTGTTTCAGGTTTGTTGGCGTCTAGGTTTATTTCTGGTCAACCACTTCATTGCTCACCTTTTCACCTTCACCATTTCTATGTCTAGCTAATGGCTTGCTAATTCTAACGGGGGGTGGGTATCAGTCTGGATTTGGGAAACTTTAAATGCTCCATTAAAAGAGGGAGTGATCCCACAAAGCTTCTTTACGTAGAACACATATATAATACCAGATCTTCTAGTCCAATCCCTAGATCATGCAGGAAACCATTTCAGACATGTGGCTTTCCAGTCTCTTCTTAAAAGCCTCCAGTGTTGGAGCACCAACAACTTCTGAAGGCAATCTGTTCACCGGTTGATTGTTTTCATTGTTCAAAAATTTCTCTTTAGTTCTAGGTTGCTTCTCTCTTTGATTAGTTTCCATCCATTGCTTCTTGTCCTGCCTTTTAGAGCTTTGGAGAATAGCTCGACTCCCTCTTCTTTATGGTAGCCCCTCAAATATTGGAACACTGCAATTGATGTAAATTCTTCTTGTCACCAGACTAGACATACCCAATTCCTGCAACCATTCCTCAGATGTTTTAGCCTCTTGCCCCCTTACAAGTTTTCCTGCTGAAATCTAACATGGGCCTAGGAGGTGACTAACTTTGCTTTTCTAAATTGTTATGAGGAAAAAATCAAGGGGAAAAAAATCATCATTTCTAAAAGATCATCAGAAAAGTGGGTTCCAGCTGACCACAAACATTCTTTAAAAGAATCTGATGCATGGACTTTAAAAAAAATAATCTGATGCACAGACTCAAAATTAAAAAGAAAATGTAAATCTGTATGTGTGTGGTTGTGTGTTTAAATAAATAGATATATGGCTCAAGTAAAATATTCAGTCATATCACCAGCCTGGGAAACAGGATGCTAAACACAAAAAAATGGACTGTTCCTTATCAAACCTTCCTGTAGCATTCTTTTAAAAGATGACACAAGTGCAACTTTTACTACCCAGCACAAGTCAATAAATCTCAAGGATGATTTTATAAGATGAGTTCAAAAGAGGGAGGAGGGAAACTGAAAGAAATGATCAATGGGTAAAAAGTGGGGAGGATCAATGGTATCTTCAGAAGAAAAGAAAGAAAGAAGAAGGAAAGAAAGAAAGAAGACAGAAAGAAAGGAGACAGAGAAAGAAAGAAAGAAAGAAAGAGAGAGAGAGAGAGAAGGAGAAAGTAGGAAAGAAAGAGAGAGAGAGAGAGAGAGAGAATGAGAGAGAGAAGATCGAGTGAATTAGAACAGCTTTTTTTTTTTTTTTAAAGATAGGTGCTACCTGAGCCGAAAAGACAATTAAGATAATGTATTAATTTTTATGGCGTCTGGCAGTAATATTTTCATCCTGTTAATTACACCACAGACAGAAAAAAGTATATAATATGATAGCTCCATGCTGAGAAGACATGCTTGCTGCTTAGTTAAGTGACAGCATTTATCCTATAATTAGCTTGTTGGAATGCGATGCGCATTGCCAGTCTCAGAGTGTGTGAGATGCCAGCTCCGCGCAACAAGCCCAGGGTGGAAATGATCAACACTCAGGATTAATCTTTTTGGACCAGGAGATGATGCTTCCTTGTGAGTTTCGAGATATGGGGGCACATCTATACCTGGGTTGAAAAATTGCATTGAAATAATGACCCAATGTCCCAAGCAAAGAGAAGACCATCTTAGCAGAAGAACTTCTGATGGATTCATTTGGCCCAGCTAACAAATACAGTTGGAGAGAGCCAGTTTGAAAACAGTGGTGAAGACACCAGCTATCTAAGAGATCTGGAGATCTGGACTCATCCCCCTTAGACACAAAACCAGCTACTTGATCTTGAGCCAGTCACTCTTTCTCAGGCCTAGGAAGCAAGCAATGGCAAACCACTTCTGAAAACTTGCCAAGACCACTGTCCAGTCAATTGCGTGGAGCCAACATTGTTCTGTAGGCACCAAAAACTAGAGAAAAAGTGAAAGAATTGATCAAGTTGCTGCACTGTATGTGTCACACCCCACAGCTGCTTTTAATTGTACATATTTGTGTTGACCCATCTCTTATCTAGTAGGACATGTGGTTGAATGAAATGAGGGTTTGACTGTAGCCATCGGTGAGCTCTTAATCAACTCTTAGTCTGACTTAGTGATAAATGGAATGGAAGGTTACATTGGACCCAGGTTTCATCTGGCTTAGAATAAACCCACTGACAGAAGTATGCCATAATTTCTACAACAGACTGCAGTTACCTTAAGCATAACTAAACTCCTTGTGAATGGTGGTTTTCCCTCCAATAAACAATGTCTACAGGGTGGAGTCAAAATGATGGTGATGACAGCAGCAAGGGTGCACTTAAAGCTATATCTGTTGTTGGTGTGGATCACAGGTGCAATACACATCAAAACGAGTTTTGAGCATCATCTGGATTTTTTTGGGTTAACCATGGTTTGTGGACATCCTTGCTTCCAATGAAACCTCAGGTCACATTTCAAAGCTGCTGGTTTCTTCCAGTTATGGTCTCAATACTATTTACTGGGGTTGCCTAGTGCAGTTTTTTTTTTTTCAACTTTAGCAATTTTAAGATATGTGGACTTCAATTCCCAGAATTCCCCAGTCAGATGCCTATCTGATGTCCCACAAATACTTTTCACTTCAGTTTCTGATTGTCTTAACCATCATAGTCAATAGCCAAGAATCACAGCTATAGTTATAAGCCCAGGTTGTCCCAAAGATGATTTTTTCAAAAGGCAACCGGATTTCCTTTGTTTTTCCTTGAAGATGTTTTGTTTCTCATCCAAGAAGCTTCTTCAGTTCTGACTGAATGGTAGAGAATGGAAGGATTTATATGACCTGGATGACAGAGAATCTCAATAGACTTAAGTCCAGGTTGTTTTCCCCTGTTACAGGTAGACAGACAGATTCATGAGAAAAATGAAAGGTAACCACAAAATTCTCATGGAATTTTACTGGTATTAACATTTCAAAGCTACCCTTTCAAACAACTGCCAAGTTAAATTAAGCTTTCCCAATAATACTCATTATCTCTTTCTTCTCTCTCTCATGTATACAAACACAAATGACATACAAGAATTAGATTGCTAGAATTTAATTGGTGCCGTTTGTGAATCTCCTTTAAAGAAATAGTAGCAAGGCCGTTGAGCTTAGAGGGCATATCCTAAATGGGCAAATATAATCATAATAATTTTTTAAAAAGAATCCACCGCATTATTGTCTCCTAATTTAAACAAGCACTGTTTATTTTTGGCAGAGAAATTAATGGAGGGTTCCACTTTAATAGCTACTACCAGCAGTTCAGACTCTGTTTATTTGGTTACAAACAACTGTTCCTGGAAAATGCAAACCCACTAAATAAAATACGAATATCAGAAAGCAGTCTTACTAGGATTGGAAAGGATCAGACTTGTTTAGCAAAGTGAAGGGAGGATGGAGTAAATACCAGCGAAGAAGGGGGAAAATAGTCAAATCATAACCAGAAATTAATTAAAGAAGGTCTTCTAATCCAACCCCCACTGCTTGGGCAGGAAACCCTATATAGTTTCAGACAAGTGGTTGTCCAATCTTTTCTTAAAAACTTCATGCTACATGATAATGACTCCTCCTTCTAAGTCTTAACTTGCTTCCAATCTGCGTAAGAAGAGTACGGATTACATTATCACAGAAGACAGGGTATTTGAGATTTATAGGTCCACCTATCTTGATGGTGGCATCTGAAGTTGGAAACTGAGGTTTCAAGCATCTGGGAGGCTTCGGTTGGCTTACGTGTGTGTGTGTGTGTGTGTGTGTGTGTGTGTGTGTGTGTGTGTGTGTGTGTGTCTGTGTGTGTCTGTGTGTATGCAGTTTTCTCAGAGAGATTTTTCAGAAGCAGTTTGCCATTGCCTCCTTCCTAGGGCTTAGAGAATACGACTGGTCGAAGGACACCCACCTGGCTTTGTGCCTAAGGCAGGACTAGAACTCACGAAGCCCAAAGTCCAATCCCATTCTAGTTCTGCTCTAAGCAAGCAAGCTACCTGGGTGACTTTGGCCCAATCACCAGGAGACAGGGAGTTCTAGTCCTGCACGAAAGCTGGCTGGGTGACTTTGGGCTAGTCCTCTGACTCAGTTCCAACCGACGTAAGTAAGTAAGTAAGTAAGTCAGTCAGTCAGTCAGTCAGTCAGTAAATACATAAGTAAATAAGTAAGTAAATAAGTAAGTAAATAAGTAAGTAAGTAAGTAAGTAAGTGAATGAATGAATGAATGAATGAATAAATAAATATTTGCAGTTCTCTGAGTTGTCAACAGTTGGAAAGAAAAGTCCAAACAACAAGCACATATTGTTAAATAAGAGGTTGAAAAAGGCACGATATCAGAGAGAATTGTAGGCAAAAATTGACAACAGAGGCATATGGTTTGAGAAAAGGTGCAACAATGGAGACACCTATTTTTCTTGAAGTCTGATATTTGAGAGTTTCAATTTTCTGTATTTAGAACATGAGAGGAGAAAGTTCTTTCATGCACAATTTGCAGATTTCATCCCTTGGAAAAAAAAAACAATAATAACAACAGCCTAAGCATCCATTAGAAACGTCTTTGATCTGGGCAAAATTTGGGTCAGAGACCTAGAGTAATTTCCACTTGCACCCTGTAGTAGAGCAGAGGAAGGAATGCAAGGATGAGAAAAGGAATTTAAAAAAAGACCCTCAAAAGAACAACAAAGGCTGAAATTTAAATAAAGACAATGGTGTCAAAGTATTTCCAGAAATAAAGATATTCTGATCAGTTTGTTGCATCTCTTAAAAAAGAAAAGAAAAGAAAAGAAAAGAAAAGGGCATTAATTCTGATTTATATTTAAATAAAAATGATTAAATTTTATCTTCCAAGATGGAAATGTTGCGATAAGCACTGGTTGGTGGCCAAAGTATTCTCTGATGCCTGGAGCTTTCAGCCCTGTTGTCTTGTACGTATATTTGAATGGCAATGGGTTTTATCAGTATTTCTAAAGGCACTCATTTAATTATGTGGTTGTAAGAATTTTCAAAACCCCAAAGAATTAACACTCCCAATGCATATTCATGTTCTTCACATTAAATCAGCTTGAGCCATTGGAGGGAGGGGGGGAGAAATAAATAATATAAAATGAGAAAGTGCAAACACCATTTTTATTTCTGTAAACATTTCGAAGCTTTATTCGGGACTCATTTGTAATCTTGTTTTATTTGTGTATAATTACAAATAATTAGATGTTATCTGCCCTTTCCTACATGGGCTAAAGGGGACCGGAATCATTGTTTACAACAAAAGACACAGGAATGTCTTCTAATCCTTTATAAAAATGCAAGCTCTTTACCTCCAGTGAAACTATAACTTATTCATGTTTATTTTTTTCATTTTTTAAAAATCCCACCTTTATTGTTTTCACAATTCAAGGCAGAGAATATATCCAACAGATCTTCCTTTCATTTTCCACACAACGACAACCCTTGTGAGGTAAATTAGATTGAGGGAGAGTGATTGGTCCAAAGACACCCCACTGGCCTCCGTGAGGGACTAGAACTCATTGTTTCCTAGTGTTTGGCCCAAAGTCACCCAGTCAGCTTTCATGGTTAAGGTGGGACTAGTAACCACTGTATCCTAGTGATTGGCCCAAAGTCACCTAGCCAGCTTTCATGGTTAAGATGGGACTAGAACTCACTGTCTCCTGGTGATTGGCCCAAAGTCCCCAAATCAGCTTTCATGGTTAAGGTGGGACTTGAACTCATGGTCTTTTAGCCTGGTAACTTAATCACTATTCAATTTTTATTTATTTATTTTATTTATCAGGCATGTATTAGATAACAGATATAATTAGAACATGATTATGATTTCATGAAATGGGTACAAATAAAAGGGCACATTAGGACAGGGACGGTAGGCACTTTGGTCCGCTTATGCACTCCCCTTACAGACCTCTTAGGAATGGGGTGAGGTTGACAGTTAGACAATCTAAAGTTAAACTTTTTGGGGGTTTGGGTAAGAAACCACAGAGTCAGGTAGAGTATTCCAGACATTGACCACTCTGTTGCTGAAGTCGTATTTCCTGCAATCAAGTTTGGAGGGATTCAAACCTTTATTGTCAGAGTACATGTGTACAATAAGATTGGCTGAGTTTTCCTTCCTTCCTTCCTTCCTTCCTTCCTTCCTTCCTTCCTTCTGTGATTCTTGGAGGCTGCTGTACAAGTCTCTACACTCTTCTTGGAAAGGTTTTTCAGAAGTGCTTTGCCATTGTCTCCTCCCTAGGGCTGAGGGAAAGTGACTGGCCCAAGGTCACCCAGCTGTCTTTATGCAGTGATTCTCCAGCCCACTGGCTCCAAAGCCCCTCAGTCTGAAAAACAGACCACAGTTTTTTTTCCCCAATAGGTCATGACAGAAGGCCAGAAATATCTTAGATGCCTATAGATATTGTTTCGGTGGAGGGATTGTTTCTAATGTCTTTTGAAAAATATGTGGCCAAATATCAACAGGTGCAAAGAGACATTTAAAACTCTCCATATCAAGGTTTGTATTTACGTTTCTCAGGATTCATACTCGGTAATCCATTGCTTCTTTCCCTATTACGAATAGTATAAAGAAATAACAGGTTAAATGCTGCACATTTTTATGGACTGTGTTCCAGGTGTATTAACAGGGAGAATATGCTTCTTATAATTAGCAGCTGGCATTTAAATAATCTTCCGAAGATTATGACAGAAAGGCTGTTATCACGAGAGAATTAAAAATATATTACTGTCAAAACACAAGAAGAATGGCTTATAAAACTATCAAGGAAGCAGATTCAGGTGTTGGAATGGCTCCCCCGCCCCCAAAATGGTTATATTTGAAGAAAGAAGAAGAAGAAAGAGGGTTTTAAAAGATGAGGAGGATTGAGGATTTTAATCAAGAGCACTGAGGATAGTCTCAGCAATGGTCCTGGTGGAGCAGCAGATTAAGGTTGTCATTCCCACCAAGAAATGGCCAAAGCAGGTGAAAGCTTAAATGAAAAAATAAGAAGTTTATGGAAGGAAGGAAGGAAGGAAGGAAGGAAGGAAGGAAGGAAGGAAGGAAGGAAGGAAGGAAGGAAGGAAGGAAGGAAGGAAGGAAGGAAGGGTTGGCTCTTTCTCATTCCCCAGCCCACTGGCTCCAAAATCCCTCCGTCTGAAAAATGGAAAGTCTCGATATTGTGTTTACTTCTCAGCCCATTCAGTTTTTTCATTATTCATTCCCAGGGCCTTCGTGTCTCAAAAAATTCTTTGGGTCCAGAAATATGGGCCAAAGAAATCTATGGGCAGTGAACCTCATTCTTTTTCCTTTGGTCGAGAAAGCTGATCTCGCCACTATATCTTGCATTAAGACAAAATAATAACAACCAATATCCACGTTTATCAAATCTCTCTCCTTTCTCTCTCTCTTTGTTGTTTCTTTGCCAGCTAGCTGGGAGATTGACTTGCCACATTCATATTTTCCAAGCATGTCAATGCTCCTCTATATGTCTAAATCTCATCCTCCCTGGGTATAAATATGTTTGCTTGTGTTTCTGCCTACCCCTTTGTTCTTTGCTGCACCGCGGCGGTCTCAAATATATTTTGACAGCAAATTTAGACTAACTGAACTCCCTTTACTGTAAGGGGAAATAAATCCATTATTAACAAAGTTGTCAATAAGCAATATCAACTTTGTCAGGCAGATTTATTTCCAGGGGTTCGGGCTGGGGAGAAATCAATATTGGGCGATACATCAGAGTGCTACTCAAATGCATATTTTCGATTCTGCCCTTAAGAATAACTTAAAAGCAAAGGACTTTCCCCTGGCATTCCAGAAAATAAATGCATGCAACTAATCCTATTTACCTTCGTATGAATCCCAAGGACTTTTTTATTTTTTATTTTTATTTTTTTGCCACCCCCTTAAGATTTCCCCATTCATGTGCTTGCATGAGTTGTCAAGGGGTTTTTCTACGTGATATCTGGACTTTTGTAATTTCAATCTCCCGAAAGCAATTGCTTTTAAATATACTTCCTGACAGTGTATTTAAAAAAAAAAAAAAAAACACCAACCCAGAGCTAAACATGTTGGAGAACTACACACATCACTAAACATAAGTACGGGAGGAACATAAGTACGGGAGGTTTAGACTGGGCTCACCCAGAGAAATTAATCTTCTGCCATATTAGCAAAGCCGAAAGAGGCTAAGAATGGGAAAGAGACAATTTTCTGAAGCGCATGCTGGGATTCTCATTCCCATCCAATAACAGGGAGCATCATTGCCAGGTAGTCCTCGACTTGTGACCACAAAGTAGACACCTAACATCAAAAACATCATCAAAAAAGCAGAACAAACAATGTTCTTTCTGCACCAACTTAGAAAGCTCAAACTGCCCAAGGAGCTGCTGATCCAGTTCTACAGAGGAAGGATTGAGTCTGTCATCTGCACCTCTATAACTGTCTGGTTCGGTTCTGCAACCCAACAGGACAGACACAGACTCCAGAGGATAATTAGGACTGCAGAAAAAACAATGGCTACCAACCGACCTTCCATCGAGAACCTGCATACTGAACGAGTCAAAAAGAGGGCTGTGAAAATATCTACAGACCCCTCACATAAACTGTTTCAACTCCTTCCCTCAAAATGACACTATAGAGCACTGCACACCAGAACAACTAGACACAAGAACAGTTTTTCCCCCGAAAGCCATCACTCTGCTAGACAAATAATTCCCTCAACACTGTCCAACTATTTACAAAGTCTGCACTACTATTACTATTAACCTTCTCATCACTCCTTATCACCCATCCCCTCCCACTTGTGACTGTATGACTGTAACCTTTTTGTTTGTATCCTTATGATCTATATTGACTGTTTCCTAGTATGATTTGATTGCTTATTGTACCCTATGACTATTATTAAGTGTTGTACCTTATGATCTTTGACTCTTGATGAATGTATCTTTTCTTTTATGTGCACTGAGAGCATTTGCACCAAGACTAATTCCTTGTGTGTCCAATCACACTTGGCCAATAAAGAATTCTGTTCTGTTCTGTTCTGTTCTGTTCAATTCAATAGATCCCCCAAATTTCTGTCACAAAGAGAGGTGTTTGTTCAGTGGGCTCTTCCCCATCTTACCACAGTTTTCTTGCCAAAGCTGTTAAGTCAACCACTGCCATTGTTAAGCTAGCAACATGGTTGTTAAGTGAATGTGGCTTCCCCAACGCTTGTCCGAAGATGGCAAAAGTGGATCGCAAGACCCCCTTGGGACACTTCAACCGTCATAAGCACGAGTCAGTTGCCAAGCGTCTGTATTTGAATCCTGTGACCCTATGCTGCAATGGTCGTAAGTGTGGGGAAACAGTCATAAGTCACTTTTTGCAGTGCAGTTGTAACATTGGATGGTCACTAAATGAACTATTGTAAGTTGAGGACTACCTGTAATGGTTTATTTTTTTAAAAAAAATTGTTGCTGGTATCATTTAGATGCAGTTTAGAAATTATTCCCGTTCTCAATCACACCAGCAGCATCTTCATTAAGAACACTGTTGATAAGCAATTTAAAGTGATGAAGGTCCAGCTGTTTGATTATTTGTATCCAGCCTTTATTGGTTTGACAAATAACTCAAGATGGCGAACATATCCAACACTCCTTCCTCCTCCTCCTCTTACCTTCCCATCAGTTTTCATGCCTAAGATAGGACCAGAACTCACCTTCTCCTGGAGATTGGCCCAAAGTCACTCAAGCCAACTGCCGAAGATGGGATTATAACTCATCATCTCCTGGTGGGGTCACCCAAAGTCATCCAGATGGCTTTCGTGGCTGAGGTGGGACTAGAACTCTCTGTCTCCTGGTGATTGGTTCAAAGTTACCCAGCCAACTAGAGACTAGAATTCACAGTCTCCTAGCAACTGACCCAAAGTCTCCCAGCTGGCTTTCATGCCTGAAGTGGAACTAGAACTCATGGTTTCCCAGTTTCTAGTCTTAACCAAACTGGTTCTCTCTTGGGATGATGCCTGGATAGGTCATTTATGCAGCCCTTAGCTCATTTGGGGGACAATCTCTGAGACTCCACTACAGAAATTCAGCAACACACACACACACACTCACACACACACACCAAATTCCTTTGAGCTTCTGTTAAACCTTAACAAAAACACCCAGTTTGTTTCAAAATTACTCAGTCATGATCCCCATAAAGCAAAGAGGAGCTGGCCTTTTGGGCCCATTCCAGCAATATCACTTATCTGCATGTTCTTCCTTCCATACCAGTGGTCCTTCAAGGGTGATTTTAATATATATATATTCTTAAGTTTTCGCGGGTACTTACATGTATGGCATTCAGCTTTGTTCGGGTATTTTCCCACGTCATTGTAGTTGTGCTTTTAAAGTTGTAGCAACGTTTCGGCAGAATCTCATCTGCCATCATCAGGCTTCTGTATAGGGCTTCTGTATACAGGCTTCTGTATACAGTATACAGGCTTCTGTATCTATACAGAAGCCTGATGATGGCAGATGAGATTCTGCCAAACGTTGCTACAACTTTAAAAGCACAACTACAATGACGTGGGAAAATACCTAACAAAGCTGAAATATATATATATATATATATATATATATATATATATATATATATATATATATATATATATATATATATGTGTGTGTGTGTGTGTGTGTGTGTGTGTGTGTGTATAAAAGGTGCCCTCTCCCCCCCGTTCCTGATTTTTGAGGGTTGACTGGGGTTCATTTCACTGACTCTATAAGTGGCCTCACCAGGAAATCGAAGAAGATGCTCTTTTAAAGTAGTGGCATCTTGAGAGCCTGTCTGCAGAATTCTGAATTTCCGACGTTTTAATTTCAACCTGTAGGGCTGTTTTCTCTTCCTACCTTTTATAAGGAGAACCTGGGTGAGGCGAAGAACTTTATTGTCCCCGTATCACAACAGCCTCATTATTCATGTCAACCGGTGGCTGTAATTTTGGCAGATGTTTCCCATTTTAAAAAAAACAAAAAACAATTATGACGTTCTTCTTCTTTTTATTTTATTTTTTTATTTAAAAAAAAAAATTGCCAACAGCAGCAGCTCCTTTGATAAAGGCCAGATGTGAATACCAGGGGAAACGATAGGTGTATTTTGTGTTTTTTTTTCCTCCCTGAAATCTTTACAGCCACTGATGCAGAACAGGTCCCATCTCTTTGGAAGCGGTCAAAAAAGAAGAAGGGAAAAAAACCCCAAGAGTTTGAAGGCTTTGAGGAGAAATCACTAAACATGAACAATTCGTGTTCTCGGTGCTCTTCAGTTCTTGAGCGAGATTCCAGGGTAAACCTTCCAGTTATCGAGGTTTGTAACAGCTTAGTTTGGTGCGGATTTTGTCTCGTGCCAAGTTGTTCAGGGTTGTTTCAACATGACCCCTTCTCTACACTGGAGGAAATTGCTTGGCAGGGAGGGAGAAGAAGGAGGGGTTTTGGTTTTGGGGTTGTTGTTTTTTTTCCTGCAGAAGAGATCATTTGGAAGCGCAAAGCATTTCTGAAAGGTGGGAACCCTCCAAATAGGGGCAAGTGACGTTGAACTAGTAAAATGCAAAAAAAACCAAAAACGGTTTCCTGATAGGATGAGGAAGGAAGGAAGGAAGGAAGGAAGGAAGGAAGGAAGGAAGGAAGGAAGGAAGGAAGGAAGGAAGGAAGGAAGGAAGGAAGGAAAAAGGAAAAAGGAAAGAAGGAAGGAAAAAAGGAAAGAAGGAAGGAAGGAGTACAGGGAGGGAGGATGAAGGGAAGGGGGAAGGAAGGAAAAAAGGAAGGAAGGAAGGAGAACAGGGAGGGATGGAAGATGAAGAGAAGGGAATGGAAGTGGGAAGGAAGGAACAAAGGAAGGAAGGGAGGAGGCAAGGAAGGAGACAAGGAAGCAAGGAAGGAGTACAGGGAGGGATGGAAGATGAAGAGAAGGGAAGGGAAGTGGGAAGGAAGGAAGGAAGGAAGGAAGGAAGGAAGGAAGGAAGGAAGGAGGCAAGGAAGGAGGCAAGGAAGCAAGGAAGGAGTACAGGGAGGGAGGGAGGATAAAGAGAAGGGAAGGGGGAAGAAAGGAAAAAGGAAGGAAGGAAGGAGAACAGGGAGGGATGGAAGATGAAGAGAAGGGAAGTGGGAAGGAAGGAAGGAAGGAAGGAAGGAAGGAAGGAAGGAAGGAAGGAAGGAAGGAAGGAAGGAGTACAGGGAGGGAGGGAGGATAAAGAGAAGGGGAGGGAAGGAGGGAGGAAGGAAAAAAGGAAGGAAGGAAGGAGAACAGGGAGGGATGGAAGATGAAGAGAAGGGAAGGGAAGTGGGAAGGAAGGAACAAAGGAAGGAAGGAAGGAGTACAGAGAGAAAGCGAAGGGAAGGAGGGAGGGAGGAAGGAAACCAAAATCAGCAGTGCAGCAACAGATGAGCCTGCTCAAAGCACGCCTCAAAGAGCAACCTGCGGACCCACAAACAGTTAATGGGATTTATTTGTTTGTTTGTTTATTATTTGATTTCCCCCCAGCCCTCCTCCCTCCAGCTCCCCGGCCCTCGGTGGTGATGGGAATACGGAAACCAAGAGCACGCTTTAGCATTCTCAACTTTTCTCTCAAAAAAGAAAAAAAAAACCATCTAAAGCTCTTAAAATGAATGTATAAATAACATACAACGGTCTAGACAGGGTAGGTCAGTTACAAAGATACCGGGTCAGGCAAAATTGTCCATCAGCCAGACAAGCAGAACTGATTCTGATGCTAAGTAACAGTTTGGATATTCAGTATTCTATATATGCGAAAGGCTTCAGTGAGCATTGGATCTTCTCAACCCAGTCCTTAAAAACACCGCTTTATGCAGCCAGGGGAAAAGCCATCCCTGCTATTTAGACATTAAAATTAATGCTCAAGGAAGGGGCAGCAACGGCTTCCTAACAAGGGGTTAGAATCAACCTGTGTAATTGGCTACTGGTCAAGCAACAAATAACAATTACACAATTGCGCTTGCTAAACAGCTAACCTAAGTGTACAACGCTGACAGAATCTTAAAGAGAAGCCAACACAACCGCAAGAGGAAACACAAGGCAAGGTTTCTTGCCCCCTCCTCTCCCCCCCCCACAAACATCTTCCTCCTTTTTAAGACCCCTACAAATATATAGGCCTTACACTAATTTGAGGGTGTTTTCAGGGTGTCCCAATCACGGGTGATTAGCCGAGGAAGAAGGAAATTTGGTTGTGATCTTTCTAAAGATAAAAAACTGGCAAACTCACAACGTTCATTTTTCTCGCCATAAACATGTATGCACCCAAACTAGACTGTGTTGTCTCTCTGTGTCATATAATATAGGTGGGTAGGTACATGATTTTGTATTTATTTCTTTATCTTGTCATGTTTATGTAGTATAACATTGGAGGGGGTGACCCTTTAAGAGCTGTATGCAATGAAATTTCATTTTTAATGTAGGCCAATTAGTGTACATTCAAAGTGACAATAAAGTTATTCTCTTCTCTTCTCTTCTCTTCTCTTCTCTTCTCTTCTCTTCTTCTCTTCTCTTCTCTTCTCTCTTCTCTTTTCTCTTCTCTTTTCTCTTCTCTTCTCTCCTCTCCTCTCCTCTCCTCCCCTCCCCTCCACTCCACTCCACTCCAGACCATTCTATTGTTCCACTATTCTATACTATTCTGTTCTGTTATATTCTCTATCCCTCTATTCCATTCTAAAAATCTGGGGATATGAAAAGGGCTTAGAATAGGAGAAGGAGCACAGAGCATTGGAGACCATAATTCCTAGAAAGCCCCACATGCCATGACAGTGAAATTTACTAACAAATGATCAAATCCCAGGGATGCAATTTTCAGCAGCCTTTTAAGCAAATGGAAAAGTTAACTCGGCTTGCTCAGGGCTTTCAGCGCATCCACTTTTCATTTTAAACAGGGGGAAAAAGGCCACCTTCTTTCCAAATGAAAAAGGGCAGAATATCTCATCTCCTCCAACAATCGAATCACGTCAACGAATCATCACCGTGTTTCCAGCAGGCCTTGCTGTCCTCCCAAAATCCACTTAAAGTTATCACTGGAAAAAAATATTTCAGGGAGGGGAGGGAAAGAGAGAGGAAAGAAGGGAAGGAGGGAGGGAGGAAGAGAGAGAGAGAAAGGAAGGAAGAAAGGATGTAAGAAAAAGGGAGGGAGGGAAGGGAAAGAGAGAGGGAAGGAGGGAGGGAGGGAGGGAAGGAAAGGAACAAAAATGAATTTAAATAGTTTGATCATTAATACTGTTAATAAGTGAATGTAATTCCCTTTAAAGATTGTAAGAGCAGATAGAATGATTAATACTTGCATCATCGTTTAAAAGAGTTTGTAGGTTTCATTAATACATTCCTTCTTTGTGTAACTGTGTAAGGATGGGTCAGTTATCATGTCATGGATGTTGATCCCAGCTTTTTGAAGTGCTGACTGATCAAAAGAAGTATCTCGTTTAAAACTACTAATCTTCATTGTGTGTCCAGAATCCTGCCTAGAAAGGATGTTTCACAAATAGATGGCCATGGGAGCGATCCTATGGAGAAAACCTTCCCTCCCGAGCTTTTGTGTTAGAAGAGGGACACAACTTTGAAAGGGAAATTGGACCGACTCTATTGAAATAAACCAACTCATGGAGAGGTCCTCTGATTTAGCTCCTACTTCAGGGTGGAAGAAAATTCCTCTGGATTTCCCTCTGATGGGGATATACTAAGGTCACCTCTCTTAAATCTATTCTCAAATTTTTAGGGTGGATACATGAGGACATTTGCCATTTTCCTCCTCAATTCTGCAAGGACGTGTTATTAGGACACACACTAAAATTTCAGACTTCTTCCTAGTTTTTCCATGGAGACTGAAGGAAGTTCCTATGTCTGATAACAGCACAATTTTTTCAGTGGTGGGATTCAACATTTTTTACTACCGGTTCTGTGGGCGTGGCAGGGGAAGGATACTGCAAAATCCCCATTCCCTCCCCACCCACTAACCTGCTTTCCAGCTCCGTTCTCCTGTGCAAGGCAACCAAAGAAGACCCAGCCGATCAGCTGGGACTTGATAGGAGGCAGAGAATAGATGGGGTTGGCGGGGCCAGTCAGAGGTGGCATTTGCCGGTTCTCCAAACTACTCAAAATTTCCGCTACCGGTTCTCCAGGACTGATCAGAACCTACTGGATACCGCCTCTGATTTTTTTTTTTTTAGAAGAATTAAACAGCTTGTAAAGAGACTGAAGATTTTTTTTAGCCCCCTTCCCAGACTAATTTTGATAGCCTAATTGGGAGAAAATCACAATGTCCCTTCGGGTAATCTTGAACAACAATTTCACGTGGACCCTGGCAAACGATGACTTTCTCCTCTGCCAGCCAGAGGAGAAATATTAAATCAAGCTTTGATAAATGATCCCGACAGGCGGATTTAATACTTCACTTTTGAGCTGTGTTTTAAAACAGTTGCATAAGTGTTAACATATTTCCCTCTTTCTGGGCAAATGAACAGCACGCTTGCTTTTTTAATGCTTTCCCTCCGTAGCAAACGTCATCCTAATTGGTGATGCCGTGTTTATGTGGCTGATTTAATAGCCCCTGGGATGTTTCAGGGTATGGTTATTCCAGCCATAGGAACTTTGAAAGATGCTCAGATGAAATTTTATCGGCAAGCAATTTAGCTAAACCTCTCAAACATTCAACAGCATTGCAGGCAGCTGAAGGAGTTCTCCAGTAAATGTCGATGAAGATTCTCAGTCATCCAGGTCCTGATTGTCCCCAAAATGTTTTGTTTTTGTTTTTTTCTCTCCAAAAGGCAACGGGACTTTCTTTGGTTTTCCTTGGAGACGTTTCACTTCACATCCAAGAAGCTTCTTCAGTTCTGACTGAACGGTGGAGCATGGAATGATTTATGTTCCTTGCAGTCGTCTGGTCATTAGTACTCTCTCTGAGAATCGTTGAAGCCGCTTGGGAGGTTTATCAGTGTCTTCGGGGTCTCTTGAATCAGAGTGTAAATGGGTGTGGAACAGGGGTGCATTTCAAAAAAAATTTCAGCGGGTGTGGCTTGGTGAGTGCACTTTGCGCATGCACACATGCCAGATGCGCACTTTCTTCCTACAATCCCAACTGTTGGAAATTAAAACCCACCCCTCTCCTAGGAAAATGAAATATTTTAGGATATACAAAAGAGGCAGAATATTTCCTCTAAAAAAGAAAAGTAGAAACTCAGAGGGCCAGAAACTCAGCCCCCCCCTCCACCTTTGCTATCTCTGGCCTAAGCCAGTCTATTTTACATAACAAAGACCTACTCCAGGTAAAGCCGTAATAGGAATTGCCCAAAGCCCTTTCATTACATCACCCTCCAGCGAGGCTCAACCAAGCCTGGGACTCAGGACAGCCTACAGAGTTGCCCCTGCATGGCCTCATGGGAGTCTGGCAACCAATCAGAATACAAGCTCAAATTCAAATCCCAATAGAGGGTATAAAACCCAGGGACTGTCAGCATCTCTGCTCTTTTTTTCGTCCTGGAGCTCCCAGGCATGTGATCCGGTCCACCATTAAACCATCTTTCCAAGCAGTCACCAGGTTTCCACTGTCTTTCTTCCCCACTTGGAACTGAACCCAGAAGGATATTTCTTCCAACAATTGGAATTTGGCGCAGGCGCAGAATTTGGCACTTCCGACTCACCTCCTGCAATCCTGCACTCTCCCGGTCGCTTCAGCAGCGGACGCGTGGCAATCTGGTGTGCCGCGCAAAGGAGCTGCACCTTGAAAGCAGGGAATGAAGGTTAGAATGGGAGACCAGGCGGGCAGGCGGGACCAACAGCAGTCGGTCGCAGAGAACCGGTTTGTTCTCCGCTGCTCATCGGCGCTACCACCTCAGCAGAACCGGGCTGAAACCGGTAGAATACCACCCCTGGTGTGGAACCTTTTTAAGCTGCTGAAAGGACTGAAAGGACTGGAGGAATATAAAGGAATGATAAACCTTTCCGTTCTCCACCATTCAGTCAGAACCGAGGAAGCTTCTTGGATGAGAAGCGAAACGACTTCAAGCAAAAACAAAGGAAGTCCAATTTGGAAAAAATTTTGAAAAAAAAAACGCCTTTGAGAGTTCTCCAGTACAGGTAGTCCTTCACTTACGACCCAGGATTGAGCCCACAATTTCTGTTGCTAAGCCAGACAGTTGCTAAGTGAATTTTGCTCCATTTTACGACTTCCCTTGCCACAGTGGTTAAGTGAATCACTGCAATTGTTAAATTAGTCAAACTGTGGTTAAGGGAATATGGCTTCCCCATTGACCAGTCTTGTCAGACGGTTGCAAAAGGAGATGACGTAACCCTGGAACCAGAGGTGGTGTTCAGCCAGTTCTGACCAGTTGTGGAGAACCGGTAGCGGACATTTTGAGTAGTTCAGAGAACCGGCCAATCCCACCTCTGACTGGCTCTGCCTGCATCTCTTCTCTGCCTCCCATTGAGTCCCAGCTGATCGGCTGGGTCTTCTTTGGTTGCCCTGCACAGGAGAACGGAGCTGGAAAGCAGGTTAGTGGGGTGGGGAGGGAAGGGGGATTTTGCAGTAACTTTCCCTGCCACGCCCACCAAGCCACCCCCACCAAGCCATGCCCACAAACCACGACCACAGAACCGGTAGTAAAAATTTTTGAATCCCACCACTGCCCGGGACGCTGCAGCCATCATGAATACGAATCAATTGCCAAGCCTCTGAATTCTGACCACGTGATAATGCAGATGCTGCAAAGATTGTCACTGTGAAAAATGGTCAGAAGTCACTTTTTCCCCCCAAAGTTGTAACTTTGAACAGTCACTAAACGAACCATTGTAAGACGAGGACTACCTGCGTAGCCTTTCAAAGCTCCATTCCCCCCCACCCCCACCCAATCCTGAAACGATCCAGGAAATGTCTGAAGAAGGGACAGAAAATCCTGCAATGGACATATTTTGTCTTGTCCTTGTAATCTTGACAATGCCAGCTATTTTATTTTTCCCTCCTCCTCTTAGGACATTTCTAAAAACTTCTTAGTAAGTAACAAAGCCACATTCAAAGAAGGAGTGTGTGTGTGTGTGTGTGTGTGTGTGTGTTTAAAAAAAAAAACTTCCCTGCACCCATCTATAACAGCAGGTTTAATTTAAAATGAATATCGCTTTCTGGCTTTACCCAACTTCAAAGTGAGCTTCATAATGCCTCTCATTTTCTGTGTCTGTTTTACATCAGTCACAATTTTGTATCACCATTTCACTTCTCCTTGATACATATCATAAATTTTTGTAACTGGAAAGCACACTTAGGATATGGATCAAATTAAGAGTGGTTTTTCAACAAAACGCAGGGAGGGAAAGGACTAGAAGATAGTGGGCATTGAGATTATTAACTCTCTCTCTCTCTTTTTTCTTCTTCTCATGTATCTGATGATATGTTGTTAAGGGCATGTTAAAATACTGTAGGATAATCCACACCACATACATCAATGAGAGTCTTTTGGGGACGAAAAAGAAAAAAAGGAGGGGCCTCAAATGAATTGAGGAAAGAAAGGAAGGAAGGAAGGAAGGAAGGAAGGAAGGAAGGAAGGAAGGAAGGAAGGAAGGAAGGAAGGAAGAGAGGGAGGGAGGAGAGAAAGTAAAGGTAGGAAGGCAGAAAGGTGAAAAAGGGAAGGAAGGAAGGAGGGAAAAAAGGAAGGAGGGAAGGGAGGGAGGGAAGGTTGGAGGAAGGAAGGAGTACAGAGAAGAAGAGAAAAGATGAAGAGAAGGGAAGGATGGAAGGAAGGTTTAATAAGTTAAAAATAGATTAAAACATGGTAACTCTCTTTTAACTGAGTCCCAAATCTTACAGAAGGAGACAAAGAACAACTGATGCGCAAAGTAGTTTCATAATAAAAATTTAAATTATTCTATTTTTTCATATTCCTAGTCTGCTCAAAATAACTGGCATTTAGGCATCCAACAGCTATTTCTATGTCGGAATCTATGTCTAAGGAATTATCATCAACCCTTCTCCTTCACTGTACTGATAAACAATAAATCAATAACATCTATATTATTCTGCCAAAGATACAAAACACATCTCATTAAATGTATGAGTATAAAACTCCGCCCTGGCATGTTTCCTCAACACATTCAATGTCTTCTGGAAAACCATGGCTGATACGAGAAGGTTTCTGTAGTTTGTGCCATATTCCTTTCCGTCTCATTCTGTCTCATTCATTTCAACCTTAGCTTAGCTGAAGTGAGCCTGATAAACACAACTGGCCATGAAGAACCTACTGGTAGAACATCCGTCATCATTGTAGGTGACCCTTCCAAGTAACTTCTTACAGAATTGAGAGGAGCAGAACTTCCTTAGCACTCAAACTTCCAGAAGTTGCTTTCCAGTGAGGAATTGAAAAGACTTTCTTTTGATACTGCTATTTGGAGAGAAGTTAAGGCTGAGAAGGGACGCAGTGGCTCAATGGCTAAGACCCTGAGCTTGTTGATCAAAAAGGTCAGCGGTTCGGCGGTTCAAATCCCTAGCATTGCGTAACTGAGTGAGCTCCCATTGCTTGTCCCGGCTTCTGCCAACCTAGCAGTTCGAAAGCATGTTAAAAAATGCAAGTAGAAAAATAGAGACCACTTTGGTGGGAAGGTAACAGCTGGCCACATGACCAGAGAGACGTCTTCAGACAGCGCTGGCTCTTTGGCTTTGTAACGGAGATGAAAGAAAGAAAGAAAGAAAGAAAGAAAGAAAGAACCTCCCCCTAGAGCCAGAAATGAGTAGCATGTATGTGCAAGGGAAACCTTTACCTTTACCTTTTTAAGGCTGAAAACCTAGAGACTCTACCAGTGGGAGATCTCCTGTTCTCATTTTTACTTTTAATCTAAGACAATCAAAGAATAGCTTCTAGTTATACTAGATGTTGGCTTTCTGTAGGCCATCAAGAGATTGAGGTGTGCCTTCTGATTGATAGATTTACAGATTAATAGAGTTGGAAGTAACCTTGTATCTAGTCCAACCCCCACCCAAGCAGGAAACCCTATAATCTCTGACAAATGGCAATCCAGTCTCTTCTTGAAAGCCTCCAGTGATGAAGCTCTCACAACTTCTGAAGGCAACTTCTGTTCCACTGGTTGATTGCTCTGTCAGAAAATGTCTCCTTATTTCTGGGTGGAATCTCTCCTTGTTCAGTTTCCATCCATTGTTCCTTGCCTGGCCTTCAGATGCTTTGGGAAATAGCTTGACCCCTTCCTCCTCTCTGTGGCAGCCCCTCAAATATTGGAAGACCGCTATCCTGTCTCCCCTAGTCCTTCTCTTCACTAGACTAGCCAAGCCCAGTTCATGCAACTGTTCTTCATATGTTTATCATTGTATGATAAACTGATGTGGCGTTTCTCTCCTCTTTCCCCTACTTGAGGTGCCAACTTCTTCACACCTGTTTGCAGTTGTATTTGTAATACTGATCAATGGTCAGAACTTCAAGTGTTTTGACATGAGTCTTCATGTTGAGGGTGGCCCAAGGTGTCAATCTCTGGGTCTGGAAAGAAAACTGCTCCTCCCAAGTACATCTCTTCCATCTGTAGAGACATTTGCTGTTGGCAATGTGCAAGCCATTCCATGTTAAAGTCACTGTAATCTGGGCAATGTGGTCACTAGCCATGCGTAAAAGACAGTGTGAAGGAGGAGGGGCATTCTGCACACTGCCGGTGACATTGCACCAAGGAAAGGAACATTAAATTAGAGTGAGAGGTTATAAGTCTGACAGAAACTTGATCCGTATTCCCTAATTATAGTCTCCCTTTCACAAAACTGACACATGCAAAAATGTTAAGCCAAATTAGATGTTGTCTAATTAACCATCATATACAAGGCTTTAAAAAAAAAGGAAAAGAAAGAAAGAAATGAGGGGGGAGGGAGGGATGAGAAAATTGGGATGGAGGGGAGTTGTTACATGTTATTTAGCACAATTGTTCTTCCGACTTCCAAATCATCACTTAGCAAGGATTTCCCTCTTGGTTAACTTTATACAAACTTAAGCAGTTCTAATTCCAAAATAGGAATTGTTTTAAGAAGATTTCTTATCAAGTTCAATAACAACAGAAGCTTGGCAAATTTTTCATGACCTGATGAAGTGGGAGCACTTCTGGATCCACAAGGTGCTTTTTCCAAGAGGCAACTGGACTTTCTTGTTTGTCTTTGAAGACTTTTAACTTTTCATCCGAGAAGCTTCTTCAGTTCTTCAGTCCAGCTGTCTCTTGAAAAAGCACCTTTGGGACAACCATGACCTGGATGACTGAGAATCTCCACAGTTATTCTGGATCGAGAGCTCAATTGCTTGGAAATATAGTGATGGGCTCACCAAAGGGGTTCTTTTCAAGTCATAGATTGGTGGAGAAAATCCAAAGAAATGGAGCTCCTGAAACCCAATACTTTTCTTGCTTTCAAACTATTGGCAATTGCACCTTAGTAGAACCCCTTCCGAGTAATTAGTAGATGATTTCTCAACCTTGGCAAGTTTAAGACAGGTGAACCAACTCTCAGAATTCCAGAGCCAGCCAGACTGAAAGTTATTAAGATTGAGAAACAATAAATTAGTGGTTTCCTTTTCGGTTGGCCACAATTGCTGGGGTTGGGACATCACTGGACCAGAAGTAGGTACGAAGGAAGTGAAAGAATTTGCTGTTCCCAAAGTCTCACCCAGTTTGTTCTTCCCTCTTCTCATGGGACCAGTGTCCTCTTCATGAATGAGTTAGCAGAAGACCAGAAAGTCAGATTATCCATTGTGATCTTCTGAAATTGAGGTCCCCAGACAAGATCATTGTGATAGAATTCAGGATTCCTTAGAGGAGAGAGGGAGAGAAACCAGAGTTCAAGAATGAAAACAATTCTCCTCCTAATGAAAATTGGGATAAGCAGAATACAGAATAAAAGAGGACAATGGTGCAACAGGAGGGGCCCATTCAAAAAGTTGATGGCTGGAGAAACATCCATGCGGACCTGCTTATATTACACCTGGATCCTAGATCATGGTTATTATACATTTCAAAACAAAACGCAAAAAGAAATTAATATTTCTTTGGCAATATTTGGTTCGATCCTCTGCCATGTCTCTTTCAACAGCTAGAAACATTTGTTACCAATGATTTTTAGGAAGCAGAATATACACTTTTTTTGGTCACCACATTATAAAAAAGATGTTGAGACTCTAGAAAAAGTGCAGAGAAGAGCAACCAGGATGATTAGGGGACTGGAGACTAAAACATATGAGGAACGGTTACAGGAACTGGGCTTGGGTAGTCTAGGGAAGAGAAAAACCAGGGGAGACAGGATAGCAGTCTTCCAATATTTGAGGGGCTGCCCCAGAGAGGAGGAAGGGGTCAAGCTATATTTTAAAGTGCCTGTAGGCCAGACAAGGAATAATGGATGGAAACTGAACAAGGAGAGATTTAAGCTGGGAATAAGGAGAAACTTTCTGACAGTGAGAATAATCAACCATCAGAAGTTGTAGGAGCTTCATCACTTGATATTTTCAAGAAGAGATTGGACTGCCATTTGTCAGAAATGGTGTAGGGTCTCCTGCTTGGATGGAGGGTTGGACTAGATGACCTAAAAGATACCTTCCAACTCTGATTATCTGTTACCTGTTAGTACTTCGGTTGTGAACTTTTCACAACCCCGAAGCCTCTCACAACAGCCTGAATCTTGGCAATCTGATTCAGGGATCCCTGCTGGAGGCTCACTTTAGGATTTAATTGGACTCTGAGAAGCCAGGAAAGATACAGGTTGCTGGAGAAACAACAATACAATGACTTTCTAGCAAAGTCATGAGGCCCATGGCTGATGCTTCTTACTCAACTTGTTCAAAGTAGCTCTCCAACAATTTTGGCCCAAGCTGAGCTCAAGCTGACACTTCTTCCACCAAAATTTGGTGGAGTTGGTCCAGGAATGTGTAGACACAAACAGTAGCTGGAATGTTTGTTGTCTTTTCCCATTTTTTTTTTTTTTTAATACCATGCTTTCTTAAAAGATATACCGGTGTATCTCCTGCTCCTCTCATACTCCCATGTGGTTAAGTCCTCCCCGTCACCACATCGTTCTATATTTAAAAAGCAGGTATAATGTATTTGCTTTGCAACCTGTCATGTCTGATTTCCAGGATGAACTCACTGTACAAAAATGTTCTTGACAGATTACATCGGCTTTACTACACGATTCCCACAGAAGACACACCGCAATGGAATGGCTACAATAGCGCGGTAAGGCCACCCAGATCTGAGTCATAAGTGAAGCTGTGTCAATTTGATTCATAAATAAGTATTATTCGAGCAGTTCAGAAATATCTAGAAATATCTTAGAGTTAATAGGCCCTAAATATATGTCCTAGATTTTTTTTCTGTTGGTGATGATTTCCACAAAACGTCAACAATTCTACAGGTGTCACACAAGGACTTCAGAGAGTAATTAAGACTGCAGAAAAAACAATTGCTACCAACTTGCCTTCCATCGAGGACCTGTATCCTGCAGGAGTCAAAAAGAGGGCTGTGAAAATATTTACAGACCCCTCGCATCAGTGGTGGGATTCAAAAAATTTTAATACCGGTTCTGTGGGTGTGGCTTGGTGGGTGTGGCAGGGGAAGGATACTGCAAAATCCCCATTCCCTCCTCACTCCTGGGGGGAAGATTACTGCAAAATCCCTACCCCACTAGCCTGCTTTCCAGCTCCATTCTCCTGTGCAGGACAACCAAAGAAGACCCAGCCGATCAGCTGGGACTCAATGGGAGGCAGAAAAGAGATGGGGTTGGTGGGGCCAATCAGAGGTGGGATTTGCCGGTTTTCTGAACTACTCAAAATTTCCGCTACCGGTTCTCCAGAACTGGTCAGAACCTGCTGAATACCACCTCTGCCTCACATCCTGGACATAAACTGTTTCAATTCCTACCCTCAAAACAACGCTATATAGCACTGCACATCAAAACAACTAGACACAAGGAAAGTTTTTTCTAAACGCCATCACTCTGCTAAACAAATAATTCCCTCAATATTGTCCAACTATTTACTAAGTCTGCATTACTATTAGTATTACTATTAATCCTCCCGTCCTTCCTTTCAACCCATCCTCTCCCACTTGTGACTGTATGACTGTAACTTTGTCGCTTGTATCCTTACAATTTATATTGACTTTTTCCCAGTATGATTTGATTGCTTACTGTACCCTATGATTATTATTAAGTGTTGTACCTGATGATTCTTGACGAATGTATCTTTTCTTTTATGTACACTGAGAGCATTTGCACCAAGACAAATTCCTTGTGCGTCCAATCACACTTGGCCAATAAAGAATTCTATTCTATTCTATTCTATTCTATTCTATTCTATTCTATTCTATTCTATTCTATTCTATTCTATTCTATTCTAGTCTAGTCTAGTCTAGTCTAGTCTAGTCTAGTCCTCCCTCCCTCTCATCCTTCCTCTCTCCTCCCTCCCTCCCTCCCTCCCTCCCTTATTGTACCCTATGACTATTATTAAGTGTTGTATCTTATGATTCTTGACTCCTGATGAATGTATCTTTTCTTTTATGTACACTGAGAGCATTTGCACCAAGACAAATTCCTTGTGTGTCCAATCACACTTGGCCAATAAATAATTCTATTCTATTCAATGAATGAAAGCAACTTCCACCACAAATCTTTACAGTGAGACATTAAGGGGTCACAAAGTCCTTAGGTTTCATTTCTGGCATCTCCGATTAAAAGGATCTGAGGCTCTTGCAGTATGTCAGATCTCTGTTTCAGGTTCTGCAGGTCAAGGGAGATAATATATCAGGTTGCTGCTGAGACTTAGATGCGAAGTATCCCTCCTTTGATTTTAAGTTTGGGATAGAAAGCTTTGAAATGCTGAAATCTTTGTTGACAGACTGTGACTTCGCTTCTTTGTAATTTTTTTCCCAGTGGCCCCACTCTTTTTGACATTCTGGATAACAGCTGTGTTTTCCCCCCCCCCATCTCCTTCAAGATAGATCTGGAATGAGGATGATAGGTAGGTAGGTAGATAGATAGATAGATAGATAGATAGATTATAGATGATGATAGATAGATAGATAGATAGATAGATAGATAGATAGATAGATAGATAGATAGATAGATAGATAGATAGATAGATAGATGATAGATAGATAGATGATAGATGAAGATAGATGATGATAGATGATAGATAGATAGATAGATAGATAGATGATAGATAGATAGATAGATAGATAGATAGATAGATAGATAGATAGATAGATAGATAGATAGATAGACAGACAGACATGACATGACATGACATGACATGACATGACATGATATGATAGGAGAGAGAGAAACAGATGGAGAGAAAGAGAAATTGATTTTTAAGAAAAGAAAAACTTTTTTTTCTCCCTTCCATCCCATCATGTCTGATTCTCAGGTAGAGCCTGGACAGGTCCTTGCAGTTTTCTTGAGAAGATTTCAGAAGTGGTCTGCCCTGGGTTCCTTCCTAGGGCTGAGAGGAATTGACTGGCCCAAAGTCACCCAGCTGGCAAGGTAGGATATGAGGTCCTTGAGTAACATTCATGAGTCTGTAGTTAGGAGACCAACCAAGATTGCTGGGATGGCCATTGGCGAACGATGCGGTCCCATGATCTCATGCTTTGCAACCCCAATGCTTAGTGACACCAATTCCGGTCTCAATTGCTGTCCTAACCTGAGGACTTACCTGTATTTGCGCACACACATACACTATTCAAAAAGGTAAAAGAAGAAGTGTGATATTAACATGGAAACATTTTACCTGTACCACTAAACTCATTTTAAAAAAGCAGACAACCAAACAGAATTCCTGAGAGTGACAGGAAAAAAGCTTATTTATCCAAGAAACAGGTGTTGAAAATAAAGAACAATCTTCAAATCATACCCCAAATCTGGATACTAGATACATCACACCACAACGATTACAGACAACAAGGTATCTTTCTAGCTACTCAAGGTGCATTTTCTGTCTAGAAAGATCTTTTGGGATATTGGTTGTCGTTGTTCGAAACAAGAACAAAGCAGCCCCTGAATTAACTCACCTTTCAGCTTTCGCTTCCCCGACCAGCTTTTCAGAAAGAAATATTTCAAAGATGAAGGCATATTGAGAAGGTTGGGCTTAGGGTTTAAATCCACCCATAACTGAGTCTGCTGTAAACAATAAACGCAGCAACAGGCAGCTGTTTCAGGTCTCGACGTGATCAAATTAAAAAAAAAAAAAAACAACGAAAATTGAGAGGAGTCCCAGTTCTAATGCAAGGATTTAAGCTTAGCTCAACCATCAGAGTGGGCTTAAGCTCAGCTCAGCTCCTTTTATCCCATTCATTTCGTGAAGAAATGCCTTTGGCTTTCTAGACCTCTTTTGCCAACTGCAGCTCATTAAGGCCTCACAGCCCAACTTCTCATGTTGTTTTACCAAAAGCACTGATGCTTAAAATGTAATTAAACTTAAAAGAAACAAATCTCTGTGTTCTTATCCCTTCATCCACACCCCATTGGGGGGGAGGAAGTACACACACACACACACACACACGTATTTTTAAAAGCTGAGTTTTTAGTTGTTGGTTTTTTTTTAAAAAAAAGAAAAGGCTGGTTGGGGAAAACTCTACGTTTCAAGTCCTTATCACAAAACGTTTGCTCAACTGTTTGGCACGGCAAGCACGTTTAAATACTTGGGGTAACAGCCTTCCAGAGGGATTTCTGCTCACAGATATATTTTTTTTCCAAATAATAACCCAGCAAGTCTAGCTGTCCGACGAGTGTCTTATTGAAATATCCCAAGCTGTTTGGGCTGTCACAGCTGTCGGCTCCGGCGTTCGCACTTATGTGGCATTGCTTTCATTGCAAAAATAGAAATTTGTGTCCTTTGCGTTGTTACATTACTAATGCTAAATATTTAATTCCCCCAGGTGCTAATTATAATCAAGGACTGGCAACAACACGGATTCGACTTTTTAATAACAACGGCAAGAGCCATCGGAGTCTCCCTTCCTCTTTCTCCCTCTCTCTCTCTCTCTCTTTCAATTAATTAAATACACAGTTTACCAATAACCTCTTTGTCAGTTTGCCCTCCAAGACCCATGCTAATTTGTGCGAAATAAAAACGGTTTGAAAAATTAACAGATATGCTCGTCTGCTCCCTGTTATTCTATTAATTTAAAAAGGGCTGTCGAATCAAGAGACTGTCCTAAGAGTTACAGGCCCAGCGCGCAAGGCTGAATTTAAGGAGGTGGGGAAGGATGGAAAGGAGGATGAAAATGTTTACAAGAATCTAATTAGCCCAGAAGAAACTCAAGAAAGGAAAACACATCTGGTCTTGTGGTGACAGGCCAGAATGCTCTCAGACATAACATATGTGGTTGCCCACTACATATGTAGTCCTCGACTTACAATAGTTCACTTAGTGACTGTTCTAAGTGGCAAAGGAAGGAGAATTAAGGAAGGAGGGGGGGGAGAGGGAGGGAGGGAGGGAAGGGAGGAAGGAAGGGGAATTAAGGAGGGAGAGGAAGGAAGTGAAGAGAATTAAAGAGCGAGGGGAAGAGAGGGAGGGAGAAAGGAAGGAGGGAGGGAGGGAGAGAGGAAGGAAGGAGGAGGAGAGGAAGGGAAGAAGATGTTAGATAATAGATAGATAGAAAGACACTGAAAGTAGATATTAGAGAAAGAGAGAAAGAGTCAATAGAAAGAGAGAGAGAGATAATGATGATGACAGATAGATATATCCATCTATTATACAATACATCTCTATGTAAATATAGTCTACAAAGATAAGATTTGTAGACCGTTTGCTAGAATAATCTTACATTGTTCTTTCCAAATCCAGTTAAATACAGTCTTCCTTGGACAGCTGGATTATACTTCTGTGACAAAGTCTGTATTTTGCACGCAACGTATGCAAAGGAATTATACACTGGTGTTGCAAACTTCTTTACAAAGCCAGACATTGTGTCGCCACAGGTGTTTGGTTGTACAAGGAAAGTAAACACTGATCTGCCATGGGAGCATACAGAATATCCGAAAGCAGCATTTGAATGCACATCACTCGATACAAGTTTTTTTTTGGGGGGGTGGGGGGGGAGAGGAGCTTAATAATGCAAAATGACTGCTATAATCCATTGGATTATATATATCCATCGGATTGCTGTTAAAAGAATTTCCCACTCTTAAACTGCATTATTCCTTTGTGGCCAATCAAGCTGATTGATCCTGTATCAATATACAGATATGGATACAGCTCCGATAGGATAGTGGAGAATGGAAGGAGCTGAAGAAGCTTCTTGGATGAGAAGCGAAACATCTTCCAAAGAAAAAACAGAAAGTCCAGTTGCCTCCTGGAAAAGCACCTTTGGGACAACCATGGCCTGGAGGACTGAGAATCTCTACAGACTTTTAGCTATACAGTTTGGCATTGTGGTGTGGGAGTAGGAATGGATTTCCAAAGAAAAATAAATTGCAGACTACAGGAACCAGGAGTGCTACACAGGTGACCCTGAGGACACAGATAAACCTCCAACTGGCCTCAATGACCCTCTAAAACAGCGGTCTTCAAACGTGACAGCTTTAAGACTTGTGGACTTCAACTCCCAGAATTCCACCTCCAGTCATGTTAGCTTGGGAATTCTGGGATTGGAAGTCCACAAGTCTTAAAGTTGCCAAGTTTGAAGACCCTTGCTCTAAAAGGATGCAAATGACCATCTGTCAGCAAGGAATATAAATCCTTCCATTCCTGTCAGAGCTGAAGAAGCTCCTTGGATGAGAAGCGAAATGTCTTCAAATGAAAAAAAAAACAAGAAACTCCAGTTGCCTCCTGCAAAAGCACCTTTGGGACTTTATGTCCCTTTTGGTTTTTTTAAGTTCACTAGATAGAAGTCACCTCTGAGAAGACGTTCCTTCTAGAATAGGACAACCATACGAATTTTAAGGTTGGCAATGATCTCTGAAAGCAACCTTAAGATGTCAGCTGATCCAAAGGGATGGATTCGGGAGCTAATTGGAAAATAAAGTTTCTTTTTTATAAAAAAAAAGTTCTTTTTTCCCAATTAGCCACATTGTATAAGAAAAGCCTATATAAATTGTTTTATAGGTGGCATCTTCCTCCACCAAAATTGGCCAAAATGTATCAAAATATATCACCCATCTGTTGGAAATGTACCCAAGAATATGGATCATATTGCCATGTATGGTGGAAATGTGGAAAAACCCAAGAGTTTTGGCATAAAATTCAGAGGTGGCTTGAGGAGATGACAGGGCAAAAAGTGGAATATAAACCTGAATTTTTCTTAATCGGAATCATAACAGAAAAATAGAAAAAAGGTGATCTACTTAATAATACACGTGATTACTACAGCAAGGTTAGCTTTTGCTCAAAAGTGGAAAGATAAAGAAATTTCCGATGAAGATTAAAAATAGATCTGGATTTGCGCTGAGATGGATAAATTAACTTTGGAAATAAAAGACAAAGATGAAACAGAATACTATAAAGTATGTTTTGATCTAGAACCAAAGATAGGAGGGTTGGCAAAACGGATGAGTAGAAATAGAAAATGTTGTATAAATGTATATAAAATACGTACCTTATGCCATATGTATGTATAACAAACAAGATTGTCAGGATGATCACACCACATCCAATGTTTTTAACAATTCATTCAATAAAAATTTTGTTTTTAAAAAAATGCTCCTGTGGAATAAACAGTGGAATCATCATCATGTCCTACTACAGACTCCAGGAGCCATCTGGCTGTTTGCTGTTGACACCAATGACAATCTAGAAGATCCTTTGGTCAGCTCTGATGTCCCAACACAAGGAAGACTTGTGCTGACATCCCTTCTACTTCCTTAATAAACATGTTACATTTGGTTTGCCACAAGCAAGCCAAAATTGGAACATTTCAGAAGTGGCAATTTATAGCCTTGGTTAAAAAGGTAAATTGTGCGCAATGGCCAAAACATTTTTTTTTGTAAGTGCAGTGAAAAGAGGAACTTCGAAACAACCCAGGAGAGAAGGTTTGGGATCTAGAAATATTTACACACAGAATACAGCAATCATTGTAGAGCCAGGAAGTCTAGTCAAAAACCAACCTATTATTTGGAGTATTTATATCAGCATAAAAAATGGATTCTGTCTACTCCAAGTTTACATTTTGTTTTCTATCTTGAGTACTGAACAAACACCACGGCAATCCTAAACTCTAATGCCTGGTCATTATGTGCACGCAGAGGTATGATTTGAGTTGCTGACCTAATGTCATGCTCTCCTAAAGATATAGATATAGATATATAAAAAACACATTAGGTTCCCGTTATGCTGCCTTAATTAAAGTTAACTACATGGTTCTCCCAGAGCCACACATAGTGGATTAAGAAGCAGGAGGAACAAGCCTATTTCAGTCCTTGTTTTCTGGAAGGACAGGGATTAAAAATAATCATTAAAAATGTGTGTGGTGACTGGAGAGTCTTTGACTTCAGCAGAATCCACATTTGATTCCAATTTGACAATTCAGGACACAGAATTACTGACCGTTACTTCTATGGGGGTTACAATTTTTTAAAAGCTATGCAGGAATCACAGGAGAAAAGGCATGAAGTCAACCAACTTGTGACATTGCCAACACCTTAGATGGAAGCTACTTCACGGCATGTTGAACAACAATGAACATGCCCAGAAGTTCCTCCACAAACCTTCACAATTATTGCCTTCCAGCTTCCGTTCCCAAAATATCTCAGTCAAAAGGCCCAATTTGGAAGGTGCCAGGTGGGAAAAGGCATTTTTTACTGGGATCAGAAGTTTACCTATTAAAGGTGGGGGGAGTCTTATTTGTAAAAAGGATACCATGCAACAGCAGTCCAATTATTCATCAGTTGCTTCATTCAGGTTTATCTCTGGGGCTGGTACAGTGGTACCTTAGTACTCAACTGTTTTGAAACTCATCAAATTTTGTACTCAATGCATTTTGATGATAAAATTTTGTCCCAGTACTCATCATTTGTTTAGTAGTCAACACATAAGTATAATTTTTCAAGGTCAACTGCCTTGTGTCTCACTATTTTATTCTTTATGAGGAAAATTTGTCTAGTACTCATACTTTCTGGTACTCATTGCACTCTGGAAACAATTAACTATGAGTGTTAAATTGGAAACTGGGCCATGGAGGAGAAAGGGTAGAATGTAAGATGGGTTGCCGCTAAATCTATTGTATCATTGGAGGTGCTTCTTCATTAAATTTCCATCCATTTGCATGCACAAAATCAAACAATCATGATGTCTTCCTCATATTGAGATTTAAGTAGCCCATCAAGCCTCATAATATTCAAGGTCATTTAACCAAGATGTGTTTGTCTTTTCTTCTCCAAGTATCACCTTCAGTTATCATTTTTATGGTCAAAATTATAACTTTAGCTCAAGAGACAAGTTGAAAAGAGGAATCTTGAATTCTAGGTAGCTCAACTAATTATAACTGAGAATTTTCAATATTTTCAATAGTTCAATATTTTCAGTATTGCCACAGAGGAGAAAGGGAAGTATGTCTTCCTGACCAAGCATGATCAGATGCTTTCAATACATCATTTCCTTGATAAACCATTTCCAGATAGGAGGTAAAGTTAATGGAAATCCTTATCTCAAGTTGGTCCATCCATAGACACCTTCCCATCACATGTCATTTCAGGTCCTTCAAGCCAGTGTTCATGTGGAAGCAAAAAATAGTATTCTTCAACTTAATCATGACTGCAGAAAAGCCAGAGGAATCACTGAAAGCAGAAAGATTCGGGTGTGTTTGATTATTTCACAAGTTACAGAACACAGCGGTGTCTGACCACTAGGCCCACACCCTCTGGACTCCTAAACATTCATAAACACACTCACCTCTTCCTCCCATAACATCATTTATAGCATTAGAAATTCCTTCATATCCATGATAAAACATGAAAAAGATGTTGAGACTCTAGAAAGAGTGCAGAGAAGAGCAACAAAGAGGCTAAAATATACAAAAAACGGTTGTAAGAATTGGGTATGTCTCATTTAATGAAAAGAAGGACTAGTATGATATGATAGTATTGTTCCAATATTTGTAGGGCTGCCACAAAGAATAGGTCAACCTATTTTCCAAAGCCCCTGAAGGCAGGACAAGAAGTAAGGGATGGAAAGTTATCTAGGAGAGAAGCAACCTAGAACTAAGGAGAAATTTCTTGACAATGAGAACAATTAATCAGTGGAACAGCTTGCCTTCAGAAGTTGTGGATGCTCCAACACTGGAAAAGATATAGAGCCTCCTGCTTGAGCAGGGGGTTGGACTAGAAGACCTTCAAGGCCCCTTCCAACTCTGTTATTCTGTTAATACTTTACTGGAAATGCTAGCATTGATCCAGCAAATGATGGTACTTAGATAGGAAGAACGTAGATCCTTGGAGTGAATGATCATCAATCACACCCCATTCCTGGATCTAGGGACCCTGGTGAGGAGAATCGACTCCTAAACCTCTGTATAATCCACTTAGGACAGGCACTGGGGCTGCCTTCTCTCAGCTGCCTTCTGTTTCCTTTTACGCTAAGCCACTGCAACTGAAAGAAGTGGCTTTCAGGACACCCCCATAAAATACGGCAGGTCAGAATGGCAAAGGGATCAAATGAAAGCAACCTGAACCAAGCTGGAAATGAAATGTGCACACACAATAAATAAAGAGAAAGCGGGAAGTTTCCACTGTTTGTAAATTATGTACAAGTCTCCAGCTCCAGCTGTTCCCAGCATTCCAAGGACATCAGTGGAGCTAGAAAACTGGAGTTTGCCTTTAGAAGAGTGGAATAAAATGCATTCGTTTAGAAAGGAGAGGCCGAGATAGGGGCCTTATTTATTTATTTGCAAAAAGGCAAATGAATCACAGAACCTTTTCTTTTTTTTATTTTCCTTTCTTTCTTTCTCTTTCTTTCTTTCTTTCTTTCTTTCTTTCTTTCTTTCTTTCCTTCCTTCCTTCCTTCCTTCCTTCCTTCCTTCCTTCCTTCCTTCCTTCCTTCCTTCCTTCTTTCCTCTTTCTTTCCTTTCCTTTCTTTCTTTCTTTCCTTTCTTTTTTTCTTTCCATTGGAAAAGAAAGAGATATACCTACACACCTCCTCTAGCTTTTCTTTAAAAAAAAATGCCAAGGATGCTGAAGCAAAAATGGATGAGACAGGTTTCAAGAAAAGAGTGAGTTTTCAAAGAAGAAGTGGATTTATATAGATAAGTTTTTTTTTTTTTTTTACAGATCAGGGTGGAGCCAGACTAACCAATGCACCCAAAATGGAACCACGTGAAGGAAAAAAAAACATTCTGCCATCTTTAGCAGAAATAAAACAGACGTGAGGGGATTGTGTTTTCGTTGGTCCTTCAGTTTAAAATGGGGGCAGGATCTTAATCTTCAGCCTGCATCGGTTTCACAGTAATTATTATGGCTCGCAAATTGGTTCTTTTTCTTGCTAATAATCTTCTGCTATATACCTTTATACATATATATGTGCAGGCACACAACGCCCATGAAAAATAAACCTTTAATCAAAGAGATATCGGACACACTTGAATTGCTGAAAACTTTTTAAAGTGTTTGAAATTGAGGAGACAGTTGAATACCAATCTTATGTTATTAGTTTGCAAACAGCACCCCAGACTATTTTATTAGTTTGCAAACAGCACCCCAGACTATGATGCAGGGATTCTAAAAGACTTTCTTCCCCAAATACTCCATGGGCACTTATTGAATTAAGCCATAAATGTCACAGGAACATGCATTACAGCTATAATGAAATGGTGGAAAGCTAAAATATGGGTTTTCCTGCTACATAATCTTTACCAGTCATCCTTAATTTTCCACAAAAAAGCGTTCGCTCAGTAATAAAAGGTTTTTGAGATCTTTCCTGCACACAAAATAAGAATATAGATTTTTATCTTCATTCTGTACCGCGGCTGTAAGAATATTTCCAAGAAATGTGTTTGGGGATCATTCCTGCTAGAAAGAAACAAGCTTCCCATGTTTTTGATTCCTTACCATCCTCCAGATGTTGCTAGAAGGTCTTGAGCTTTGTCCCAGTGCTGGCCACTCCTTGGTCCTGCTTGATCCATGATTTTTTGGAAGCAGCCCTGGTGGTCCCACCAGGTCAAACACCTCCCTTGCGTTCTTTTCCAGATGAATGGCGGAGGGAAAAGTCCAGAATTGCAAAGTCAGCAATTCAATTTCCTACAGAAGTGCCTTGAAGAGAGATTGCTAAGAATAAATTTGAGAGCATCTGATCTATCCTTTGATTCTTCGGTCATTTCCCCTTTCCCCAAAATTCCAACCTTCAAAGATTTCCAGTGTGAAGTCTTTGTTTTTCCCCTTCTCTTCAAAGGACTTAACTTAGAAAAAGGTTCCTTTATTTGAGAAAGATGTTGTCCACGGAGGCTCCCAGCAAAATCCAATCTGTCTTGAAAATGCTTATAAGTTGCACATTTTCGACCAATGGCCATAAAGATAAGAAGACTTCTTTGCTACAAGCTAAGAAAGGGGAGGGGGAGAGAAGAAAGGAAGGAAAGAAGGAAGGAAGGAAGGAGGGGGAGAAATATCTCCTTCTCTCTTTCCCTTGAAGGATCCCATTTTCCCATTATTCAGGCTTCATTATGCTGAATCAATATTCGTTTAGTCACTGCAGTTATTGACATATTTTAAAATAAAAGTATACCCTTCAGCTAGTGCAGTCATTACAGGTAATTTGTCTTGTCAGGGAGTCGGGAATATTATCTTGGCGTCTTTCAGAAGCCGACAGCCCATGGAAAGACATCCCCATGGTTACAACTGTAAATAATTTTAAGGCAAAAATATTGAAAAATCAATGGTTGTTTCCTGCAATCTGTCACAAACGAATCAATCATTGTTACCATCACCCCATCGCCAGCCGAGTGGAGATTCGGAGGAGATGAGAGAACAGGTGTAATTTTTGCCCAGAATCTCACATTTCGGAGAAGAAAGGAGGGTGAGGGAGAGGAAAATCACAGCAACATAATGGTGGTCATCATTTAAACACTTAGCAGGCCCGGCTACTGTCTCCATCACTCACCGCTCCAAACTGGGCAAGAGGCAATAGCTTTAGCTGCACAAACAAAGTGGTCCCTGCAAATGCTTGCGGAATTAAGTCACTGTTGTCCGATTGGGCTTACGGTCTGTCAGCTGCAGCTCCCAGCTCCTAGCCAATCAATAATGATTTGATTCCCTATAAATTTGCCTCTGAAGATGGATTGTGTGCTGTAATGTAATCAAGCTTGCAGGTTGGATGCAGACACAGGCTGGCCTGCTAGCGTTCACCTTGGGGCAACCTGGCGTTTTACCTTCGCTTCGTAACCTGCTTCCAATCTGTCGGCTCTTGAGCCCCAAAGCAGACTCTGAAGAGAGACAGACAGACACAGAGAGAAAGAAAGAAAGGAAAAAAGAGGGGAAGAGAAAATCTTAACTCAGTTTGCTCTGGCGGTGTCACATTTCACCAACAAGGCACTTGAAAATTAGTAGAGTTTAAAGTTGAGGGCTATGAAGAAGATAGGCAGGTCCAGCAGAAGGAGTATGGTGAAGATCCCATCAGCTAAGGAGCTACCACTGATGGGACCCCGCCAGTGGGCCTTTTCTGCTGTCCCCTCCCCCCCCGGTGGAATATTACCCCACCCCACCCCTGAGGTGAAGACTGGCCCCATCCTTGACGTCCTCTCATAAGTCCCTCAACAGAATAGAATAGAATAGAATTCTTTATTGGCCAAGTGTGATTGGACACACAAGGAATTTGTCTTGGTGTAAATACTCTTAGTATACATAAAGAAAAGATACATTCGTCAAGAGTCAAGAATCATCAGGTACAACACTTAATGATGGTCATAGGGTACAATAAGCAGTCAAATCATACTAGGAAACAGTCAATATATAAATTGTAAGGATACAAGCGACAAAGTTACAGTCCTACAATCACAAGTGGGAGGTTATGGGTGATAAGGATTGATGAGAAGTTTAACAGTAACAGTCTTCGGGGTGTCAAGGAAATGTTGGTTTAAGGGGGTGATTTCATTGCCCATAGCTCCTAATTGCTTTCTCCTTGCTTTTGAAAAATAATATGAACGGTTAAATTGTGGGGTGCTTGTTTTTAATCTTGTCATTTTATGGTTATTTTTATTGCATGGCATCGAGAGTCATGTTTTGTGAGAAAGGCGGCCATAGAAATAAGATGGATGGACGGATGGATGGTGGATGGATGGATGGATGGATGGTGGGTGAGTGGATGGATGGATAGAGGGAGGGAGGGAGGGAGGATGGGTGGGTGGGTGGATGGATGGATGGATGGTGGTGGGTGAGTGGATGGATAGATGGATGGATGGATGATGGATAAATGGATGGATGGATGGATGGATGGATAGAGGTGGGTGGGTGGGTGAGTGGATGGAGGGATGATGGATGGATGGATGATGGTGGGTGAGTGGATGGATAGATGGATGGATGGATGATGGATAAATGGATGAATGGATGGATGGAGGGTGGGTGGGTGGGTGAGTGGATGGAGGGAGGGATGGATGATGGATGGATGGAGGAGGGTGGGTGAGTGAATGGATGGATAGAGGAAGGGTGGGTGGATGGATGATGATGGATGGATGGATGGATGGATGGATGGAGGATGGGTGGGTGAATAGATGGATGGTAGATGGATGGATGATAGAAGATAGGTAGGTAGGTAGGTGAATGGATTGGTAAATAAATAGAGACAGACAGACAGACAGACAGACAGACATAGATACAGGAAATTACTGCATTGAAAACAAAATGAAAAGGGCTTTATTTTTCTATGGATTTTTTTTCACTCTTTACCAAAGAGGAAACTTATAGAGGCAAAAGGCTAATTCTTTTTAAAAGAATTCCTAAAGCAAAACACGCGGTTGCACAGTGATTTAGGCATTTTTCTTCAAGCCTGTCCTTCCGGAGGAATCCTGAAGCTCAAAATGTTCGTAAGCCACCCAGCGTTTCCCTCAGACGAGATGGCCGGCATACAAGTCTAATCCACAAACAAACAAACAAAATGGCACGTTTGAAACTCTCTTTCTTGGTAAGGCTTGCAAGCACATATTAAAAGTGGCTGGGCTTCAATCATGACACCACACCCAGCCCCTTTCTCAATATCTACATCCTTTCATTTCACAAAGAGGATCTCAGTGTTGCCAGGTTGTGTATTTGGGGACTTATTAGAATTGTTTACCTCCGGATGAATGTGATGTATGTTATTTCTTTATCATTCTTATTCTGTTTTGAGGGGATCCGTTCTTTCTTTTTGTTGCACTTTTGAAGCGGTTGTTTTAAATATTGGTTCTCTTTTCTAACTTCTGTTTTTAATTATTGGGTTCACTGTTAGGAGTGTTTTGAAAACAGAAAAGCAGAAAAAGAGTTTTTTAAAAATAAAAATAAAAAATAGAATCAATAAATAAACAAAACCTGCTTGGCCTCCACTAGGAAGCTGAATACTAAGCAATTCTAAAAAAAAACATTAGGTGACTGTCTTGTCTTCAACAAACCGTATTTTTCATCTGTTTCCATCCATTTGACAGGTTCTCTGATGCTATTTCCATAGAGGATTCGGCTCAGCCTTGCTAGACTCTCTGGAAGAGAAGAGAAGAGAAAAGAAGGGAAGGGAAGGAAGGGGAGGGGAAGGGAAAGGAGAAGAGAAGAGAGGAGAAAAGGGGAGGGAAGGGAGGGGAGAGGAGAGATGAGAGAAGGGAAGAGAAGGAAAGGGGGAAGGGAAGGCAGTAGAGGAGAGGGGAAGGGAGAGGAGAGGAGAGGAGAGGAGAGGAGAGAAGAGGAGAGAAGAGAAGAGAAGAGAAGAGAAGAGAAGAGAAGAGAAGAGAAGAGAAGAGAAGAGAAGAGAAGAGAAGAGAAGAGAAGAGAAGAGGATTAAAAGATAATGAGTGAACCCACAACAAACCTACTGTAAAAATTATGGACATCTAAAGATACAGTCCTTGCATGGTGGTGCCTCAAGCCTTGTCTTCCAGTTGGTTTCTGAAAATTCAGCTGTTCAGAACCAGCCCTCGAAAAACTATCTGCACTAAAATAATATTGCCAACCAGCCACAAGAGAAATAAAAAGAAAAGGCAAAAGGACACACCGTCCCACTTTACAAGGGAAAAATGCGGCTACTGAGAAGGGGAAAAAGAAGAAAATGCTCTCAAATGCTCCATCAAGACGATCTAAAGAACTTTCTGAAGAACCCTTCACTTGATCATTTCCAGATGGAGAAGTTTGGTTAACCAGAAAAACGTTCCAAGTTTCAGGAGGAGAATTAACCTAAGAAAAGAGAAATACCATTTAGTCCATAGAAATTAGGCAATTATATTAAACATGTAATGATGATAATATTTTATAAGTATTTTATTATTATCATCATTATACATTTATTCTAACCCCCTAACTTCTATGGACTGAATGGCATTTATGAGAGGTTCTTAGGTCTTCGGTGGAGAAGTCAAGTGATACTGAGATAATTCCTCCATGTGTTAAGACAGAAGACTTATACATACATCTTTAACCCCTGTGTAATTGAAGCAACTCAACTGGATAAGTATATTTTCTTCCACCTAAAACAATAGAAATACACAAACACACAGACACACATCCCAATTATCTTTAAAAGATTTGTGAGAAATTAAAAAGATCAATGCTGCCCCAAACTTCCTTACCCCCAAAAGTTCAGTTCTAACTAAACTTTGTCCCACAACCTCTTTCTTGATACAAATAGCCCTGTGGATGGCATTTGTATTGTTTGCCTGTTCATTTCCAGACTCGTTTTCAAAAATAGCTCTTGCTATCCGCCTTTGCTAAAACCACAAGCGCTGAAAAATTATATTTTCTCACTCATAAATTTACTACCTAGACCAAGGGTAGGCAGATGGGCGTTCGCATGGGTTCATGACAGCCCCAGCTAAGATTCTGTGCAGTTCAGACAAACCCCAAATCCTACTCCTGGCTGGTCCCGCCCACCCCTCTCCTCCCCTCCCAGGAGTCCCAACATAGCCCATTTTGGATGCAAGTAAGTGCAGGGTACATGCAGAGGCTCAAGGGAGGGTGAAAACCAGGCCTCCCGGAAGTTTGGGAAGGCCGGAAATGGGCCCATTCAGGGTTGGGATTCTACCAATTCACACCTATTCGCTAGAACCAATTGTTAACATTCTAGGCAGTTCGGAGAACCGGTTGTTAGAAGAAATTACTGACCTAATCCTGTAAGGAAGGCAGGAAGGAAACGTTCTGGAGTTGCTTACAGAAACTGCCTGTTAACCCTTATTACATTCTTGGCAGGACTCTGCTTGTGAGTTGCATGGCTTACGGGGGAGGAAAGGGCCCTGATTCCCTTCATTAGCTGCAGCTGGGAAAACAGTGTTTAAAAAGGCAAGCTATGCACAGCAAAGTTGCAAAGTTGCTAGAAGTTATCTTTGTTTGTCGAGGCTTATCTGGGTTCCTGGCATCTTCCCAACTGTGTGTGTTTTGTTGGCCTTTGAGTTCTGCAATTCCTTATCCTGCCCTGTTCGGTTAACTGCTGCAGCATGGTTTCTGTGGATTTTTATTTACAGTTTATATGTACTTTGTTTTCAGACTGAATTTCCTCCACTTCAAGACTGTTCTTGGGAGAGTTTTTTCTCCAGCTGAAGGTAACCTGGACATTGGGGGCAAAGTTGGAGGTATGTAAAAGACTTTTTTTTTTACTTATGTGGCTGTGTTGCCTTTGTGCCACACTCCAGGTCATCACACTGAGCTTGCAAGGCTGACCTTTAAGGCAAACGTGGTTGCGTGGAGAACCAAGGTCCACAAGAACTCAAAATAAAGTCTTCACCTTGGCCACACCTAGACTGTGGGATTTCATACCTGGAGAGAACCCTCTGGCACCCTAACAATTTATTTGCAAGTGTCTAAAGTCATAAGTCTTGCCTGGCTCATTTCTCCATGATTTGGAATACCACTGTTGCTCTCATGATGATTTGTCGGTGGTTTAGATGTTATTATACTGAGTTTTTGTACCAAATTTCAACCACCCCTCTTTGGGTTGGTTGGTTTGTTTAAATTGACTGCAGCTGGGTGGCCTAATGTTCTCAGATCATTTTGGAGATAGGGGATCTCGTGGGTTGGAAGATTCGTGGGATAAGAAAGGCCTTTCGACAGCCCAACGTCAGCAGTGACATTCCTAAGGAGACGTTGCCCATGCCAACTCTGCCGTCTTTCAGGTGTGCCTGGCCAAAAAAAAGCTAACCAAAAGCAAAACAAACCAACACCAACACCCAGATACTTTAAATTATTATCTGTACTCGTTTCAAGGTATTTTAAACAGCCTGTTGGCTCTAGCGTCTGATAGAGCGATTCATGCCACTTTTAATGGCTCGCCTCTCTTGCCAAGTCAAAATGAGTAATGGATTCCTCTGTGGAGTGTGCCAAAACATGTCCTCTGCTTCTGCTGAAATTTTTCTTTCCCTGTGAAAGAGGATTCTGTATTGTCACCTTTATTCTTGAGGGGGACCTTAGAGATTGTGTAGAATCCTTTTGGGTTGTGTTTCTAAGTTTATTCCTCCCCCCCCCCCCTGTGAAATAGGTTTCTGTATTGTCTTGGGGTGCCTAAGAAAATCCCTTTGGGGTTGTGTTTTTAAGTTTATTATTTTTCTGGGAAACAGCAGAATATGTATGTCTATATCTATCTATCTCATCTATCTATCTATCTATCTATCTATCTATCTATCTATCTATCTATCTATCTATCTATCTATCTATCTATCTATCTATCTATCTATCTATCTATCATCTCTATCATCTATCTCTATCATCCACCTATATCATTTCTTTGCTTGAAAATCAATTTCTCTCTCTTCCTCTTTCTCTCTCATCTCTCTCATCTATCTAGAAGACCTCCAGGGTCCTTTCCACCTCTGTTATTTTATCTATCTATCTATCTATCTATCTATCTATCTATCATCTATCTATCTTTTCGAGGGATTTGTTCTTCCATCTGTCTGCAGCCTCCTTGTTCATCTACTACTCAATCTGGAAAGATCCCTTAGAGATTCCAGGTATTTTCTCAACGGGAAAGTCAAAAACCAATATGGCTGTCAAAGATATTTTTCTGCAATGAATGATGGGAATGATGTTCAGACCTAGGTCACCTCATGGATAAAACAACGGCTGAGTGCCATTTTCTACCCTGAGAACGGCATCCAAATATCCATAGGGAGCACCAGAGAAGGGCCACCAAAGAAATTTAGGGCACAGCAAATATCCGGGCTAGCACCCTGCAGACAATTAATATTCATAAAACAGTCGCATCTGGGCATCTCCCTGAGACCTATTTTTTTCTGTTTGCAGGGGAAGACTTGTGTCAAGGAAGCCAGCTTCCTAAAGGAGGTGCCATTTAGGGTGAGACAGTCTAGACAGGGCTTGCCTCCTGAGGGAGAATGAAATTTGGTCCTTCCAGTACAAACACAGACCTCGACGCAACCTCAGCATCTCTGGATCGCAATTCAATAATCGGGGCATCCCGCACAAAATTCCTGTCTGTCAAATTAAAGACAAGTTATGGTGGAAACCAAGAGATGGAGTTGGGAAGGCAATGGCTAGAGGGCTGGGTTTCGTCTAGAAGACATGGGTTCAGCTTTCCTGGAAGTTATTAACACTGTGGGTGGCCACAGGGCAGAGGGGGAAAATTGCACACTTCTTTGTTATCGTAGACAAGAAGATGATGTTGGAAGTGTATCAATCTCCTGAGGAATTCCTCTCTAATTTTCTCATAGTTGGGAGAGAAGAAGGAAGGCTGTGCAGGAAGGCTGAGTATGGGAAGCCACAAAATGACTTTTTTTTCTTCTTCAAAACATTAATCTCTATTAATCTCTAGAGATTCTCAGTCATCTAGGTCAGGGCTCCAACCTTGGCAACTTTAAGACTTGTGGACTTCAACTCCCAGAGTTCCTCAGCCAGCAATGTTGGCTGAGGAACTTTGGGAGTTGAAGTCCACAAGTCTTAAAGTTGCCAAGGTTGGAGACCCCCTGATCTAGGTCATGGTTGACCCAAAGGTGCTTTTCAGGAGGCAACTGGACTTTCTTGTTTTTTTTCTTTTTGAAGATGTTTCACTTCTCATCCAAGAAGCTTCTTCAGATCTGACTGGATGGTAGGGAATGGAAGGATTTATATTCCTTGCAGACAGCCTGCATCCTTCCAAAGGATCGTTGAACACCCTTTGAACGGAGTGGGAGTAGGAATGGACTTCCAGAGGAAAAAATTGCAGGCTACAGGAACCAGGAGGATGCAGGTAAACCCCCAAGTGCTTCAATGACCCTCTAAAAGGATGCAAATGACCATCTGTCTGAAAGGAATGTAAATCCTTCCATTCTCCAACATCCAAAGCAAAACCCAAAGGTTTTCTAAGAGATTTACAAGACACCCCCCCCCAAGAACCCTTCCAACTCTCTTATTCTTTTATTCTATTATTCTGGGTCAACCTATTTTCCCAAGCACTAGGAAGGCAAGACAAGAAAGGACGGATGAAAACTGATCAAGGAGAGACGCAACTTGGAACTAAGGAGAAATTTTCTGATAGTGAGAACAATTAATCAGTGGAACAAATTGTCTCCAGAAATTGTGCTGGGTGCTCCAACACTGGAGGTTTTTAAGAAGAGATTGGACAACCATTTGTCTGAAGTGGTGTAGGGTTTCCTGCCTAAGCAGGGGGTTGGACTAGAAGACCTCCAAGGTCCCTTCCCACTCTGTTATTTTAAATACTTCTTTAAAAAAAAAAAAAACCAGTTAGAAAAGATGCACCAATTCATAACCACGAACAATTCTCCCCTCATCTATTCAGGGGAAAGAAAACTTCCCAAGCATGATATTTATGGCTTTTCATGGTTCTCAAAGAGATCTGTGGCAGCAACAACCTACAGCATCTAGGAGGAGAAAACTTCCCAATCAAACTTCACCTTTTCCCTTAATCAACTGGAGTCCAACGAGCCCATGAAAAGGAGATTAGATCTGGGTCTTGTCTCTCTGTGAGCCGTGGGTTAAACATATATATTGCCTTCCCAAGTATGTCTCACTCCAGCCTGGTCACGCACAGAATCTATCAATGTGCAGATAAAGCATTAAAAAAGAGAGAGAGAGATCTTGAAGAAACGCATTTTGCAGTTTGATGCAAAACAGAGGTGACAACCACAGCGAAGGAGGCTTTGACTAAATCGTTCGGTACTTCAAAAAATTATCTACCAGGGCTTTCAAAAGCTGGAATTCTGGGAGGTGAGGAGCTCTGTGGCCAAAGCAAAGGGGCCAAGATGTTTAGACAGGTAGTCCTCGACTTACGACTACCCCAATTCAGCCCCTGATTTCTGTTGCTAAGCAAGACGTTGGTTCAGTGAGGTTTTGCCTCTGTTTTACGACCTTTCTTGCCACGGGTTTCCCCCCCCCACACACACACACCGTTGACTTGGCTGGTTGAAGGTTGCAAAAGGAGATCATGCGACCCCAGGATACGGCAATGGTCATAAATGGGGGGGGGGTTCCGAATTTTGATCACATGACCATGGGGATGCTGGAAAAAAAGTCGTACCTGTGAAAAATGGTCACAAGTCACATTCTTCCGTGACGATGTCACTTCGTTAAGCAAACTGTTGTAAGTGGAGAACCAGGTGTATATACATATGCACACTCCTGTACCTGCCTTACTTCATTCAAGAGCCTGAGTCAGGGAGCTTGCAAACGTAACCATTTATTCCTTTAAGCAAGGAGCACCCAAACAAAATAATGAGATAACCATTCTCTTACCTTTTCCCAAGCCATCAAGTCAATGGAAACCGTTCTGATGCGTTTCTACATTATGCTGTAGGAAGAAAGACTCAAGAAATAAATTAAGTTATTCATTGGAATTTCTTTCTCCCTCCGTATGTGTGTGTGTGTCTCTCTCTCACACGCGTAAGGCATTAAATACGTTAAAAATATTGCAAAAAGGACCATACAAGCTATAGTATAGAGAGTATAACAGTTGATTTCCTTTTTCCCTTGTGTTATTAGTATAGTGCTAGCTACATATTATTTCTATTTACATTTATCTACATTTATACACAATTATATACATATTTAAACCATCTTTTATATTCATGCATTCGTATCATTTTGTATTTGTCCATTATATTCCATTCTCTTTGGTTTACAAAACTTTAACTTTCATTCCTATAAAGCATCAACCCTTTCTTTTTTTCCCCTTGACTCTAGCCATTGATACCTTCTACCCCAGACTTCATAATACTCTGTCTCACCCTTATCTTTGATTTCTAAAGTTAATCTGTCCATCTCTGCACAGACTAATATTTTCCTTAATGTTTCATTTTCTGCAGGGGTATCTTCATTCTTCCAGTTTGGAAGAATCCAATCTCGCAGCTGTTACTATATGTATCATTAAAATATATTGTTCCTTTACTGTATTTCTCATTAATAATTCCCAGTAAGAACATTTCTGGTTTGATGGCCAAGAAAGTTGCACTGTGTTCAGTTGTTTTGAATGTTGATTCAGTAAAAATTTATTTAAAATTTTTTAAAAAAATTGCAAAAAGGATTTCTCATTTACTGACTCAGATACGGTGCTGTGAATTATGACGGAAGCTTTTTTGGAGATGGGGAGTGAAAAGAAAGTGGGAGACATATTTGCTGAAATGACCAATAATTGTACTGCTTGCCTTTTAAAAACTGATCGAAGGGCACACCTGTGTGGATTGAGTGTGTAAGAATGCTGAGAAATCTGGTGCATTTCTGGAAAGATGCCATTTTGTGCATCTTTCCAGAAAAGAAAATCTTACACAATATTTTTTTACAGGATGTAAACTTTAGCTTTCTTTTAAACAACTGACTTTTTTTTTTTTTTTGAAATTAAGGAACACATTCTCACACACGCATGGGAAAATAATAATAATCTCTGGAGAGAAAAAAAAACCCTCCCTGCTTAAGATTCTAGAAGTTTGATTTAATTTAACTGGGTTTTCATTAGACACTTAATTTGGGGATTATAGTCTTGCAAATGTCGTGAGGATTCTGCAAGTATATACTATATGTGTGCAGTAGCTATGCCTATTATATACTAATACATATTTTCTCTCGTTATGCCTATGTGTTAATCTGCAATGTCTATGAAGATTCTCAGTCATCCAGGTTATGGTTTGTCCCAAAGATGCTTTTTCAAAAGGCAGCTGGACTTTCTTGGTTTTTAACTTGAAGGTGTTTTGCTTCTCATCCAAGAAGCTTCTTCAGCTCTGTGTGAGCTTTTCTTGCAGTTTAGAAACCGGGACGTGAAGATTAAAATGATGCCTAAAGCTAGCTAACTGAAACTCCTCTAAAAAAACCAATAAACACAACCCACAATTAAACCAAGAACTAACTATAACCCAAGCATAACTTCACACCATGTGCTGACCCAACAAATAGCATGCACTCAAAGCAAGTCCTGTCAATGCAAAATAAATATGTGCTTTTTCCAAAAAGTAACTGGACTTTCTTGGGTTTGTTTTCTCCCCTTCAAAGCTTTTCGCTTCTCATTCAAGAAGCTTCTTGGATGAGATGCAAAATGTTTTCAAGGGAGGGAAAAACAACTAGAAAGTCCAGTTGCCTTTTTGGGGGAAAAAAGCACCTTTGGGACAACTGTGGCCTGGATGATTGAGAACCTCCATAGACAATGCAAAGAACTGTGCTGGCATATGGACACATTTGGCTGATTGGGCTCTCTACAACTTTGGCACTTTGCCCAAACAGATTTCCCACTTACCCCAGCGTGCATTTACAAACAAAACACACACGCACAGAGAGGGAAAGACACAGACACGCCAACCTATTTGGAAACTCTCCTTGCAGAATAATCTACAGCCATCTCCTCTGGCATTGCCTGTAACCACCCACCCCACAAAACCCACCCACGTGCGTCTAGACACCAAGTAAGCACGGTTTCAGCCTCAGGGGGCCGTGGAAACGCGCGCCCATTCATTGTTCTCCGGGCTCAGCAACTCCAGCCACTTACCTGCCTTCCTGCACTCTGCACGGCTCCCCCTCCCCCGGCAAGCTGCCAAGGGAGATAGAGAGAGCTGGGTTGAGAAACCTACTTGACCCTTTCTTGCCTCTTCCCCGTCCAAACAGCCGAGGAGCGCCCGAAGGATGCGCCGCATCTGCGGAGCGCTCCAGCCGCAGCCGCAGCCGCGACCAGACGCTGCGAGCAGCCCAGACTGCGGATTGCAAAGGAAACGGGATCTCTTTAGACAGCGAAACAAAACAGAGAGAAAAAGAGAGAGAGAGAGAGAGAGAGAGAGAGAGAGAGAGAGAGAGAGAGAGAGAGAGAGAGAGAGAGAGAGAAAGAAAGAAAGAAAGAAAGAAAGAAAGAAAGAAAGAAAGAAAGAAAGAAAGAAAGAAAGAAAGAAAGAAAGAAAGAAAGAAAGAGGGAGACGGAGGGAGGGAAGGAAGGAAGGAGGAAAGGAAGGAGAAGGAGGAAGGCAGGAAGGAAGGAGAGGGATGATGGGAGAGGGAGGGAGAGAAGGAAGGAAGGAGAGGGATGATGGGAGAAAGAAGGAAGGAAGGAAAGAATGGAAGAAGGAAAGGAGGAAAGGAAGGAGAAGGAGGAAGGCAGGAAGGAGATGGAGGGAGGAAGGCAGGAAGAAAGGAAGGTGAGGAATGGTGGGAGAAAGAAGGAAGGAAGGAAAGAAAGAAGGAAAGGAAGAAAGGAAAGAGAAGGAGGGAGGAAGGAAGGAGAGGGAGGGAGGGAGGCAGGAAGGAGAGGGAGGGTGGGAGAGGGAGGGAGAGAAGGAAGGAAGGGAGAGAGGGAGGGAGGGAGGGAGGAAAAAAAGACCAAAAAAAGCAAAAAGAAAAAGTCACAGCCGAATAGCCTGCGCTGCCATCCGCAACTTGCCCTTTGCAAAGTCCCGATCCAGATGCAAAGAAACTCCTTTGCAACGCGGGCCAATTGGGGAAGGGGAGACTGGGAGGGGAGGGGGGCAAGGCAAAGGATGCGCTGCAAAGGCAAGGCAAGGAGATGGAAGGGGGGGGGGGTGGAGGAAGGTTTCCCCGAGCCCAACGTTGCAAAAAAAAGAGGGGGGGACGATGCACGGCTCTGCTCCTCCCCCTAGAGGTGGCCTGCCCTGCAAACTGGCTCACCTGAGCGCTCCGGGAAGCGCCAGCCCAGGAACACAGCAAAGGAAAGGAAAAGAGAGAGGAGGGGGGGAGAGGGAAAGGAGGGAGGGAGGGAGAAGCCACCCTTGTCGCAAACTCTCTCGGGGCCACAGTGCCTCCGCCCTGCCTGGGCCACCCCGAGTGGCAGCTGACCAACCAATCGGGAGGGAGCCTTCGGCCACCCCGCCCGAGGCGGTAGCCAATGAGCAGGTTGAGAAGGGAGCGAGGGAGACCCGCACAGCAGAGAGGCGGGTGGGTAACGTAGTCCCGAAACCTGGCGGCTGCTCTTCGTACAAACCGCCGTTTGGAGTTTCTTCTTCCAGTTTCATTAAAATAATAATAAAATAATAATAATAATAATCTCAGTCTTTCTCCTGCCCTTTGACGTGAAAATGGCAGGTGCCAATAAAGCAGATTTCGGACGCACCGATTTGGAAGAGAGTTATGACCCTTATGATTATATATCCCCCTTTCATGGCTGGCATTTTCACTTTCCTCCCCAAATGACAATGCAAGCAACCTTGGAAGGTAGCTTGGGTTAGTTTCAGACCAAGCTTTGAGCTTCCGTGGTGGATTCTTGGTTTCACTCTCATTTCGGCTCTGATTCAAGACCAGGGTGAGTGAGGAAGAGCAGGTGGAGGGTTTAGTTATCCTAAATGATAAGAGAGAAAGGAAGGCAAGAAAAGGGGTACAAGAAGGGTTTCTTGGGGGTTGATAATTGGATGTGGGGTCTAGAACTGGCTTAGGCATTGTGGCCTTGTCTCAGTGGTTGAGTTTAGGGGCCCCCATTTTTGTGGGATAGAGGCCAAATCTTGTCTACCATTTCAGGATGAAACTATTCAGATCATTAGATATTTTTAGTATTTGTCTTCCTCCCTCCCTCCCTTCCTCTTTTCTTCTTTCCTCCCTTCTTCCTTGCTTTTCACACTACTTCCTTCCTCTATCCTTCTACTCTTTCCTTTACTTCTCTTCCTCCTTCTATCCTCCTCCTTCCTTCCTCCCTCTTTTCTTCTTTCCTCCCTTCTTTCTTTTCACTTTTTCCTTCCTCTATCCTTCCACTCCTTCCCTTCCTCTTTCCTCCTTCTGTCGTCCTCCCTCCACTTCCTTTCATCCTTCCTCCCTTCCTCTCTTCTTTCCTTCTTCCTTCCTTCTTTCCCTCCCTTTTTCCTCTATCCTACTTCCTCCTCCTCTCTCTCTCTCACACACCCCTTTCTTACTCTGCCTTTAGCAAATGCTGAAAGCTTAGGATCAAATGAAATCCTTCATCCGAAGGCCTAGGAGGAGGAGGAGGAGGAGGAGGAGGAGGAGGAGGAGGAAGGGGAAGAAGGGGAAGAAGGGGAAGAGGAAGAGGAAGAAGAGGAAGAGGAGGAAGAAGAGGAAGAAGAAGAAGAGGAAGAAGAAGAGGAAGAAGAGGAAGAGGAAGAGGAAGAAGAGGAAGAGAAAGAGGAAGAAGAGGAGGAAGAAGAGGAAGAGGAAGAGGAAGAGGAAGAGGAAGAGGAAGAAGAAGAAGAAGAAGAAGAAGAAGAAGAAGAAGAAGAAGAAGAAGAAGAAGAAGAAGAAGAAGAAGAAGAAGAAGAAGAAGAGGGAGAAGAAGAAGAGAGGAAGAGGAAGAGGAAGAAGAAGAAGAAGAAGAAGAACTCAATATCTGTGAATAGAAGAAAATAATCCCCCTCTGGATGCTTGCCTTGTATCAGTTAGTTGTCTGTGGCGAGAGGTTCATCAAGCAAGCCCTCCTTCTGTCTCTTTTATTTCTTTGATCCGGAAGAATGACAAAACCATCCTGGGAGACCTAACCCTCCCCTTCTTCTCCCCCTCCTCCCCAAACCGGGAAAGTTTTGATCAGAGATTTTGAATATCTAGAATTCGGTGTGTTTTTCGAAACGCCACCCTCGGGCCAAGATATTCGGTAGCCTCGGGTGTGTTTGCTTTTCTTTAATTGGGATGGAGAGGAGACAGGCGCGGCCGCTGCTTTGGGGGGGTCGCAATTGGAACGGTGATGGGCAGCGGGGTCCCCTCCCTAACGGGTGGGGGAGGGGGAAGAGAAATGGAGGGGGGAGCGAGGAGGGGACATCTTATTCAACCCCATGGATCTTATTTCCAAGTAAATGCGGGGTACTCCAATTGAAACTTTTTGATGGAGCTCAACTGCACCCGCCCGCGCTTGGCAGGTAGTATCCGTGTCTGCGTTACTCGGGAGTAAAGCTCCGGTGTAAGCAAACGAAACTTCTGTCCGCGGAAAAGCAGGCTTGGCTCTGCCTCCTAGCCTCAAGCCGCAGCTCTCTTTAGGAAGAAACGGGGGGCCGGTGGTTTTTGAATTATTAACGATCAATGGTTCCCTTCCGAAAATGGGTAACAGTTTTTTTGTTTGCAACCGTGCCAGTTGCGCGGGGATCGATCCGGCTACGTCCTTAATCCCGGCCTCACTTCGTGGAGAACTTTCTAAACTCCTTTGGACATCCGGGCGTGAGTGGAGGCGTGCAAAATTGAGCCTTTCTCCGAAGATCTCGGCCTCTTCCGAATAAGAATCGAATAAGAACAGACACACACGCTTGCTTGGAAAAATACCGACGCCCCAAATTCGCTTCCCAGCCGATTCTGCGCCCAGAGCGCTACTACTCCGAGTCCTTCCCTTCGGCTAACTAACCTTCTTTCCCGATCTTCTGGGGATTTTTTTGCCTTTCTCAGATTTCAGTACACATCTCTCTCTCTCTCTCCCTCCCTCCTCCCCCTCTCTCCCTCCCTCCCTCCCATCTCTCTCTCTCTCTCTCTCTGTCTCCACCCGTCCCCACTCTCATGCCCCCTAAGGAAAAAACAAAAAACCAAAATCTGCCGAATCGAACCTCGAACTTAGAAAGTTTCGCAAAGATTTAAAGCGATCCCAGAGCCTCTGTAGTCTGGCGCGCCCAACTTTGACTCGCGCTCCTCCGCCTCTCCAAAAAACGCTTTAGACGTCGCCTGCCCTGAAGGAGATCTCGCCACCCCCCCCCCCCCCCCAGCCAGCCACCTGGGCTGAAGGAGTGGAGGGGTGTCCAGTCCAAGCCAGGAAGCCCCCCCGTGGCTAGTTTTGCAGGCTGGCCCTTGGCTCCTTTACACCCAGGTGGGCCCCGCGCGCGAGTGGGGGCCGTTTCTTAAGCTGAAAAGGAAACTTCGGAAGCTCAAGCAGCCGGAGGTGGAAAGGTGTCCTTCGCCTGGTCGTGGGTTGGAAAGACGGATCCGTTTTCGTGGGGGGTAGACAGATATCAGTGCTGCCTCTCCTGTGAAAGGGAGAAGTGGGAGAGAAGGGGGAAGGAGAGAGAGAGAGAAGGAAGGAAGAGAAAGAAAGGGAGTGAGAGAGAAAGAGAGAAAGGAAGATAGAAATGAAAGAAAGAAAAAGAAAGAAGGGAGAGAGTGTGTGAGAGAGAGGGGAGGGAGAAAGAAGGGAGAGAGGGAGGGAGAGAGAGAAACAGAGAAAGAGAATAAAAAAGAAAGAAAGGAGGGAGGGAGAGAGAGTGTGTGAGAGAGAGAGAGAAAGAAGGGGAGAGAGAGAGAGAGAATGAAGGAATAAAGAAAGAAAGAATGGATAGAGAGAGAGAAAAGCAGGGAGGAGAGAGGGGAGAGAGAGAATGAAAGAAAGAAAAAGAAAAGAGAAAAAGAAAGAAAGAAAGAAAGAAAGAAAGAAAGAAAGAAAGAAAGAAAGAAAGAAAGAAAGAAAGAAAGAAAGAAAGAAAGAAAGAAAGAAAGGAGGGAGAGAGGGGGAGAGAGAAAGAAAGAAAGAAAGAAAGGATGGAGGGACAGAGAAAAGAGAGAAAGAAAGAGAGGGAGAGAGAGTGTGAGAGAGAGAGAGAAAGAAGGGGAGAGAGAGAGAGAGGGAGAGAGAGAATGAAAGAAAGAAGAAAGGAGGAGAGAGAGAAAGAAAGAAAGGAGAGAGAGAGAGAGAGAGAGAGAGAAAGGAGGGAGGGAAAGAGAGAGAGGGAGAGAGAATGAATGAAAGAAAGAAAGGAGAGAGAGAGAAAGAAAGGAGAGGGAGAGGGAGGGAGAGAGAGAGAGAGAGAAAGGAGGGAGGGAGAGAGAGAAGGGGAGAGAATGAATGATGAAAGAAAGAATGGAGGGAGAGAGAACAGAACGCGATCCTACTGGGTAATAGATACCTGCAGAATCAAAGGAGATTACATTCTGCGCTAGGCATGGACTTTCTCCACTCCATCTGGTTTTAATCTGCTTTGGCTACTACTACCCTTTTATGGGGTTTAAGGGGGGGTAGAGAAAGGAACAGATACCTGGATTATCATTTTTCTTTTCTTTTCTTTCTCCCCCCCGAGATGCCCAGGCCAAGCTTCGCCCAAGCAGGCCGTTCCGCAGCCCCGTTTCTCCTTCCGTCGCCCTCCGCGGCTTTTCCTGGGCTCCCCTTCCTTCCCCCCCACTCCTTTTCCCCCCCTTTCTTTCCCTGCCAAGGGGGCAGAATCCCAACCCTAACCCTTCTGCTAACTGTCCCAACAAGAGGGCGGGATGGGCGGTTGGTTTTTCTTCTCGGGACGACTTGGCCAAGGGGCGCCCTCTCTGCTCAGGGCCCCGGGAAAAGGGCCGCGTGGGAGAGATTTCGCTTCTTCTTCCCCTGCCTACCTGGGCAAAGAGGGAACAAGAGACCCTGGCGTGGGGGTGGCAGTAACACGGGGTGGGGGGCGCACGTCCTCGCCTCTTCTCGGGCCCTGTAAAGAGAACTGGATTTGGGAGATAACTTTGGTCCAGGTGTGCAAACCCAGAGAGTTAGTTCACCACCTGAACTATATTCGGTTTCGAGTTTATTGGCTCATATCAGTAACTCAGTAAGGAAACCGGAGAGCACCGTTTCGTTTCATACAGAAGGATCCCTGGGAGTCGCTCCGCGGCCCGAACGTATCTTCCCAGCCACCCTTAAAAGGGTAGAAAGGAGCGACTTTAAAGTCTACCTGGCCAACCTCCCCCCCTCCCCCCCGCCGCCGTCCCCATCACTGAGCTGTAATTTTAAGCAACTAAATCCCCAGGCCCGGTCTTCTTCTGCGGCTGCTGTGCTGGAGAAACGGAAGGGAGAAGGGGAATCTGAGCAAATCAGAATTGGGGTCCTCTGGAATAAGGAGGGGGGGGTAGCTTTCTGTGCCCTACAGGAGGACCATTTAACGGGAGGTGAGGGTGGGTGGGAATCCTTCATGGGATAATATCTGTATTAACAACAGTAGCAAAGATATTAGATGGAAGCTGTTAAGGCAGGTAGGACGGCAAAGCAAAGTGCCAAATTTGGAAAAACTGTTTTCTCTTCTTCGACAGATGGCTTTTGATTTACTGGGACTTCTTTTTACTTCCTTATTCCCAGGTTTGTTTGTTTGTTTGTTTGTTTGTTTGCTTGCTTGCTTGCTTGCTTCCTTCCTTCCTTCCTTCCTTCCTTCCTTCCTTCCTTCCTTGTTTCTCACCTTCCTTCCTTCCTTCTCTCCTTCCTTCTTCCCTTCTTTCTCTCCCTTCCTTCCTTCCTTCCTTCCTTCCTTCCTTCCTTCCTTCCTTCCTTCCTTCCTTCCTTCCTTCCTTCCTTCCCTCCATTTCATCAAACGAACGCATTCGCATTCCAGTGCAGGCCCGCCAGCGGGAGAACGAGCGAGCGAGGACCCAGCCGGCATGCCCGTTGCCATAAATCAAAAGAGAAATTGCGCTGATGGTGTATTTAGCAAATGAAGAAAGTTGGAGGTGATCTTTGCTAAACAGCTTGGCTGTTGATTGCCAGAGGCCGGCGCAATTGAGCCGGCAAGAGAAGAGGGGGGCGGGAGAGAGAAGGGGGAGAGAAGGGGGGAGACAGAGAGAGAGAGAGAAAGGGAGAGCTGCTTGGGTTTGGCCAGCCGCAGCTCCAACCAGCCCCTTCGCATTTCTTTTACTTTTACTTCTCTCTCCCTTCTCCCCACCACCACCACCCGTCCACTCCCCGCCTCTCCCTCCCTCTTTCCTCTTTCCCCTCCCCCACCCCGCCTCTCGCTCCACCAACACCCCCCCCCCCGCGGGAGGCGGAGCTTGGGCGCATTGCGTCGGAGGCGTCAGAATCCTCAATTCCCAACTTCGCGTCTTGGCAGGACCTTTGGCGGAGCGCGCACAGGGAAGGGGGGGCGACGGGCGGTCAAGAAGGCAGGCGAGGGGACGAAGAAGCCCGCAGCCCCAAAGCGCCCTTTCCTTGTCCAGCGGAAGGAGGGAGGGAGGGAAGGAGGGAGGGGGAGCGGGAAGCGAGAAGAGGACGCCTGCGAAAAGGAGGAGGAAGAGGAGAAGGAGGAGGAAGAGGAGGAGGAGGGGGGGCGAAAGGTGCCGCGCGCCGGAGACTCCAGCCAGAGCCGCTGCGGAGGGGAGGCGGCGAAGAGGGGCTCTCCGCCCGTCCGCCCGCCGTTGGCAGAGCCGCCCGCCGCGGCAAAGGCTTCGACGACGCGCTCCGGAGAGAGCCGGGATCCCGAGCGCCGAAGCGCGGAGCGGCGCTGCGCTTTGGCGGCGGCGGAGGAGGAGGCGGCGGCGGCGGCTTGCAGCAGCTGCTTGCGCGGCTGGCTGGGGCTGGCTGGCTGGCTGGCGGAGTTCTGCCAGCAGCTTCCGGCCATGTCGTATCCTCAGGGTTACTTGTACCAACCGTCCGCCTCCTTGGCCCTCTACTCCTGCCCTGCCTACAGCACCAGCGTGATCTCCGGTCCGCGGACCGATGAACTGGGAAGGTCGTCGTCCGGCTCGGCTTTTTCCCCCTACGCCGGCTCCACCGCCTTCAGTGCTCCTTCGCCCGGCTACAACTCGCACCTCCAGTACGGCACAGATCCGGCGGCCGCGGCTGCCTTCTCTTCCTACGTGGTAAGCACCGCTCCCCCGACCTTCCTTCCTTCCTTCCTTCCTTCCAACTTAATTCTTCCTTCCAACTTAATTCTTCCTTCCTTTCCTTCCTTCCTTCTCTCCCCTCCCTCCCTTTCCCATAACTTAATTCTTCCTTCTTTCTTTCTTTCTTTCCTTCCTTCCTTTCTTTCCTTCTTCGGCACTGGTTGGAAAGAGGCAGAGCTGGGCAGGGGGCTTGGGCGAGGAGAGAGACCCCGAGGTCAGGAGCAAAGGGGAGGCGGGGAAGACGCCGAGAGCTGGAGCTTTGGTTGGGAGCTTGCAAAAGCGGCTCTGGCTTCAGGGGAATCCGCCGGGAAAGGGAGAAAGGAGGCCGAGAGCAGAAGGAAAGCAAGCCGGCCGCCTGGAGGCTCCGGGCCCCTTCCCTACGAAGTCTCGGCCCCACCGGTTTCTCTTACCCGGAGACAGGTTGCGTCCGATCCTGCTTCGGCTTAAATTGGGGGCAATTCTGCCCTTAAGGGAGATCCTAAGGGGGGAATTGCTGCCTGCTTCCCCTCCAGCGAAAGCCCAAGCCGTTCTCGGCTGCAGCAGCCTGTTTATTCGGGAGAACTCGTAGGCGAAACGGGTTCGAGTGTCCAGCTCTTTAGAACTGGGGTCTAAATAGTGGAGGGAAGGCGAAGAGCGGTTTTTTGGCAATTCAGAGACGGAAAAGAAAAAGAGTGAAAGAGGGAGAGATAGAGAAAGAAAGAAAAAGAGAGGGAGAGGAAAGAAAGAAAGAAAGAAAGAAAGAAAGAAAGAAAGAAAGAAAGAAAGAAAGAAAGAAAGAAAGAAAGAAAGAAAGAAAGAAAATTTAGGACGTGATCTGGTTAGCTCTTCAGAGATTCCCCACACCATCCCTTTATTTTTGTCCGTGCACGTCGGAGCAATGCGCTCCCACCACCCGCCCCCCCCCCCTCCTTTGAATTCAAGTCAGGTCAATCAGTTTAGACGCCCATCAGTTTGGCTGCTGAAGAAGGGGACGGGGGAGTTGGGGAGGGGTGGGGAAGTGAAACCGCTCAGATTTCGCCCCTTGCTCTCCCCCCCGTCCCGCGGCTGTGGAATCCAAGCGCCAAGTCGCTTAAAGAAATCACCGCCGCGGTTACTCATAAATATAGGTTTAAAAAAATAAATAAATAAATAAAAATGTGCAAAGCGACCTGCGGCAACCGGCTTAGGGTCCCTTACCGAACCCGTCACCCTGGAAATCTTTAGGGGGGAAACCCAGTGAAATAAAGCAAGCCAGCCCCGCGTTTCTTTTACGCCCTGCGGATTCGCCTCGGGCGCCCTGCCTTGCCTTCCTAGGGCTCCGGCCACAGCAACCCCAATCCATTTTTAAGGCAACTGCCTTAGGCCACGGGGGGTGAGGGGGGAGAAAGGAAAAAAAATACTCCTTAGTCTTAACTCCTACTTGAGTCCGATTAGCTGGGTTTTAAATCAGAGTAGCCCAGCCGGGCTCTTTCCGACGTCGAGGGTTGGTTTTCGGTTGTTTTCCTCTCCCCTTTTGCCGGCTCGATACAAGCTCTCCATTTCTAGGGGTGTTTAAAAAAGGAAAATAAAGCCGAAACGGCAGAAGTTGGGGCGAAAGGTTGCCTTTCATTAAAGGGGAGAGAAGAAGGCGGGGTGTATAATTTGTTGCTGTTTACAGGCGGATAATCCGGCGTAGAGGGAAGCAGAGGTGGTGGGGGGCAGGGAGATACCGAGCGGGGGTGGGAGGCTGTAGCAAAAGTAGCGGTGGGGGAAAAACCCCGCTGGAGTGGCGAGTGGCGAATCTTTTCTGCCCGCGTTCAGACGTTCGGGCGACTCGCGTGGTTGTATATTATTACCTTGTCGCGGTTTTTCTTTCAGGCCGGGTTTATTCGTTATTATTACCTCGGTGGTCGTTATTCGAGTTGTTATTATGTGGGTAGCGGGGTGGGGGGCGGGGGAGTTAAGGGAGGGGCGGGAGAAAAAGGGACTCTTCGTTGTAAATATTGTCCCACGGTGGAGTTTCCCCAGCCGGGGTGGATTTTTCTCCTTTTTTTCACTCGGGCCTGCTTCGCCTCTCCTTCTCCTTCTCCCTTCTCGTTTCCCCTGCAGGGCTCGCCCTACGACCATACGCCCGGCATGGCGGGTTCCTTGGGGTACCATCCTTACGCCGCCCCCCTGGGCTCCTACCCTTATGGGGACCCGGCTTACCGCAAGAACGCCACGCGGGACGCCACGGCCACGCTGAAGGCCTGGCTGAACGAGCACCGCAAGAACCCCTACCCGACCAAGGGCGAGAAGATCATGCTGGCCATTATCACCAAGATGACCCTCACCCAGGTCTCCACCTGGTTCGCCAACGCCCGGCGCCGCCTCAAGAAGGAGAACAAGATGACCTGGACGCCCCGGAACCGAAGCGAGGACGAGGAAGAAGAAGAGAACATCGACCTGGAGAAGAACGACGACGAAGAACCGGCCAAACTCGAGGAGAAGGGCGACTCCGAGGCGGGTCAGCTTGGTAAGAGACACCGCTGCCTCTTCCTCTTCCTCCTCCTCCTCCTGCCCCCGAACGTAGCTGGCTTAATTTTGGGGCTTGGAGGCCTTGAAAAGGACCGTTTTTGTCCCTGAATTGAGCTTAGATGGGGAGGGGTGGGTGGAGAAGAGGCGTGGGGGGTGGTCGGTGTCCCCACTTTCAGGCCAGGGTCCTCTGGAGGAGGAGGGGAGAGAGGTCTCCAGCAGCTTTAAAGGGTGCAGGAAAAGCGAAGGGGCCTGTCCCGGAAAAGGTGCCCAGCAGCTCTTGGTAGCCCGAGGAAGAGGCTGGGGTGGGGGAAGGGGAGAGGAAACCCGAGGGTCTGTATTCTCACGACTAGCTTGAAGTAGATCAGTAAAGTGTCTCACGGCCCTCATTCGCACAATCGGAAATTTGGGGTTGTGGGGAGAGAGAGGGGGGAGGGAAAGTGGGAGGAAGTAAAGGAAGGAAGGAAGGAAAAGAAAGAAAGTGGGAAGAAGGGAGGGAAGGAAGGAAAAGAAAAAGTGGGAGGAAGGAAAGAAGAGAGAGAGAGAGAAAGAAAAAGAAAGAAAGAAAGAAAGGAAAGAAAGAAAGAAAAGAAAGGAAGGAAGGAAGGAAAGAAAGAAAGAAAGAAAGAAAAGAAAGAAAGAAAGAAAGAAAGAAAGAAAGAAAGAAAGAAAGAAAGAAAGAAAGAAAGAAAGAGGAAGGAAAGGAAGACAAGGGAAGGAGAGGAAGGGATGGAAGGAAGGAAAGAAAGAAAGGAGAAAGAATTAAGTTATGGGGAAGGAAGGAAGGAAGGAAGGAAGGAAGGAAGGAAGGAAGGAAGGAAGGAAGGAAGGAAGGAAAGAAAGAAAGTGGGAAGAAGGGAGGGAAGGGAGGAAAAGAAAAAAAGTGGGAGGAAGGGAAGGAAGAGAGAGAGAGAGAAGAAAGAAAGAAAGAAAGAAAGAAAGAAAGAAAGAAAGAAAGAAAGAAAGAAAGAAAGAAAGAAAGAAGGAAGTAAAGGAAGACAAGGGAAGGAGAGGATGGGATGGAAGGAGGATGGATGGAAGGAAGGAAAGAAAGAAAAGAGAAAGAATTAAGTTATGGGGAAGGAAGGAAGGAAGGAAGGAAGGAAGGAAGGAAGGAAGGAAGGAAGGAAGGAAAAGAAAGATAGAAAAAGACCCACCCTTTTCCCTAGGGGGTTAGACGGCTTACTCGGCCCGTCTGCTGGGTGGGAAAAGCAGGCCAGAGGAACGGCTTCTTCGGGTGTCAGGTTCCGGGGGGGTGGGGGGCGTGAAGGCCGGCGCTGAGCCGCAGAAGTCTGACAGCGGCGCCCCCTGGGCCTCTCCGGCTTTTCTCCGCAGGCCCCGCAGACCCCAAAGGCGTCGGAGGGGGCAAAGAAACGGACGGCGCCTCCAGCGACTCGGATTGTAAGGAAAGCCCCGAGCAGACGGGGCTTGGGAAAGAAGCCGCCGCCGCCGGCGGCGCCTCGCCGCCTTTGGCGCACTGCGGCTCCGCCGGCCGCCTGCTCCTCCAAGCTCCCCATCACCTCCACCACCATCCTCACCAGCACCAGCACCAGCACCAGCAGCAGCAGCTCTTGCACCCCGAGGAGCCCCCGGCGGCCCCTCCCTCCCAGTACCGACCCCCTTCGACGGACCTGCACCCTGGCCTGCCTTCCAGCCACGGCACCACGTCGGTCATCCACACCCCCCAAGCGCCTCCGCAGGCGGCCGGCCCGGGGCCCCTTTCCAAGCCCAAGCTGTGGTCCCTGGCGGAGATCGCCACCTCCGCGGACAAAGCCAAGGAAGCCGGCAGCAGCAGCAGCGGCGAGACGCCCCCGCAAACGCCTTCGGGTTTAGGCGCGCCCGCCCCGACGGCCCGCTCGCCTTCCGCCGCCCCTTGCCCCTTCCCCAACGGCGCCGCCTCGGTGCTCCCGCGACCCCTCTACTACGCCACCAGCCCCTTTTACCCCGGCTACACGAACTACGCGTCCTTCGGACACCTGCACGGCGGCAACGCGGCGGCCCAGGCGGG
>NC_142017.1:4109791-4154791 GCF_049901735.1 Notechis scutatus | reverse complement strand
AGGACAGCACTGGTACCAAGGAAAGCCGAGGAAACTCGTTCATATAATAAGGTCTTATATTAAATGGCTCTCATTAGCCGTCTGCGTTTAAAATGCTTGTTTTAATTTGTATCACACCATTATTATTATTATTATTATTATTATTATTATTATTATTATTATTATTATTATTATTATTATTATTATTATTATTATTATTATTATTATTATTAAAGCCTGGCTGGATCCAACACACCTTCCTTCTTCTATTTCCCCCACAACAACCCTTGTGGGGTGAATTGGGCTGAGAGAGCGTGGCTGGCCCAAGATCACCCCCCCTCCCGCTGGCTTTCATGGCTAAAGTGGGACTTGAACCCAGGGCCTCCCTCTTTCTAGCCTTAACTACCAGACCAGATGCTCAAAAGAGCCATTGGAAACACCGGGAGCTACAAAACTCCCCCCCACCCTGCCTGACTATTTCCTGAGCGGCCACAAAAGTAGCATATATAGTTGAATTAAAGATTCGGTTTTCTTCTGAAACTTTTCTTGGATTTATCCATGGTTAGCCTACCGGGAGTCGAAAAGGTCAATAAATCGCATGTGTTGCACATTGGCGGTTGTGATGCATATTTTGAGAGACAGGGAGACACACCAGAGGGATGAAAGAGGCCATGTGGCTCCAGAGCCGACTGGTTGCTGACTCCTATACTAGACCAAACGGTCTCTTAAGGCAATGGTCACCAACCAGTGGGCCGGGGACCACTGGTGGTCCATGAGAAAATTTTGATGGTCCGCAGAGAAATGTCACCCCCAAAGCATCCCCCCAAAAGCAATTGATCCAGGCTGCGCGCGGGAACACAAGTGCCCACATGGCCCGCGCGGGAACACAAGGCTTGTATTGCAAACAACATGTAGTGAGGGGAGGGGAGAAAGGGCCGTGGGGAGACTTGCCCCACGCACCCCACGTGACTGGCCTGGCCACCGGGCTGCTTCTTTCCACTTCTTTTTTCTTCTGCTTGTGGATGCACGCAAGGAAAGCAGCAAAAGTCTTTCTTTCTCTCCCCCAAACTCCGCCAGAAATGAGTCTTTGGGACCCTGCAAGGCCTCCTGCTCCAAGAGGCTGAGTCTCATTTCTGGCGGAGTTTGGGGGAGAGAAAGAAAGACTTCTGCTGCTTCTGCTGCTTTCCTTGCATGAAGCCAAAAGTCTCTCTCTCTCTCTCTCTCTCTCTCTCTCTCTCTCCTCTCCCTCCCTCCCTCCCTCCCTCCCTCCAGAACGGAGCTGGAGACGATATCCTGCGATCCCAAATAACGACCCTTGTCTTAAGGTGCATCTTGCCATGGAAATAAAAATAAACCCACTTCATTTCTGTTTGTTCTTCCTGTCCTGGTTCTGCTTTGTCTATTTAAAAGGCTGAAGTAGAATTGTTGCAAAGGATTTAGTATCTGGCCTTCGTTTATTTATTATCTCCTCTTATGGATTTCCTCCCCCAGTTGAAACTTAATTAGCACCTCATGCCTACATCTAACACATGAAGTGTGGGTTATTGGGTTTTTTTTTTGGGAGGGGGGGGAATTTTGATCTTTCCGGGATGGGTTTTGTAGTGCGTAAACACACAGGGACACCTCATCCTGCCGAGTCTATTTCTCCGCTGATCTGAAAGCGTCCGAAATCTTTCAAAATTCGGATCAGCTTCCTACACCCGCCGCAATGTAGAAGGGAAGGTTTTCCGTAGAGTTTTCGTTTCCCTGTTGAAATACTTTTTGAGTGCCTCGGTTTCCCAAAAGCAATCTTCAGAAAGTTTTTTATTTTGTTTTTTTTTACGGATAATCCCCGGAACGGTGGGGTTAAGTTTTATCCGGCTGAAAAAGTCAGGCGCAATTGTCACAAAGCGAGGCGGATTCTTTAGTGGCGGAAACTTGATGCTCGACCCGCAAGGGAGTTGTTTGTTTTTTTTAATCGCAAAGCAGAATCCTTTTAAAAGGCGGTGCGCGCGCGTAAGACTGTTTAAAAAATAAATAAATTCGGACTTGCGGTGGGTGGGACTGGAAGTTTTGGGGCTTTAGAAGCGGACCGAAGACGGCAAATTTAATATATCAGGGAAGAGATTTATTAAGTGGGAAAGCTTCCCACCCTACGTGTCGACCTAGAGAGGTTAAGAAGTCGCCGTTGGCGTGATGGCTCGACGGACGTGCTTGGTCTGCCTTCTGACCTACAGGAAAATAAATAAACGAGCAGGAAGTTCACACCACCTGCTGGTATAGACCCCGGGTTTGTAAGCAGGCAAAACTGCAAAAACTGCATTGCTTACTTTTTTTTTAGCCCTGACTGGCAGGTGGTCGGGACTTCGCTACCAGATACGAGCCCCGTCCAAAAACACCTTCGTTTGGGCAGAAATCGGTAGATATAGAGACCTATAAGAGGGTCGGAAGGGATCTTGAAGGTCTTCTAGTCCAACCCACTTGCCCAAGGCAGGAAACCCTACTATATGCACCATCTTAGGCAAACGGCTATCCAATCTTTTCTCGAAAACTTTCTCTCCTTCCTTAATCCAGGGCTCCGTTCTAAAGACGTTATATAACCCGATGTCAACCCGGAGATTTGATTCGGCGCAAAACAGACACACACACACACACACACACACACACACCGGATTGGGTTAAAGACAGGAGGAGATCGCTGGCTTTACTAAAAAGGAGTGAAAAGTTTTAAGGCAGGGGTGTTGGGGAAAAAAAGAAAAGAAACTACCTTCGGTGCAGGATCTGCAAAGAGGCGCAACAGGGTGGATCCACCGCATAAGCGAACTCCAATCCGAATTTAGACGCGTGGGAGATTAGAAAGAACGACTCTTCGGGAGTCCTGAGCTAGCAAAAAGTCAAAAAAAAAGTTGACTTTGGGGATTCCTTGGTGCTTATTGGATTTCAGTGGGGTCCCAGCCTCCTTCCCACCGAAACATAAACTTAAATCCTGTCCAATTTTTACGTCCAACTTAACTCGGTTGTTTCCTTGCAGACATTTATTTCATCACACAAACCAGGTAACAATTTGTGCAGTCTTGAAGTTACCCAGTTTGGGTCATGAAACGTCTGCCAGGAAGAAAAGAAAAAATCAAGCTCAGAGACCCCCAAAGAAAACCCTCGTTTCAACCCCGAGCTACGCATATATTTGATTGGTGGATCGGCTGGGATCCCAAAATGTTTAGAAAAAAGGATCGAAAAGTGAAGCAAAAAGGGGGCCTCTGCAATCCAGATTGGGAAGGCAACACCGCCGCCTATGGGCCTTCTCTCCCAGGCCAGGGAGAAAAAGAAAAGCGAAGTAGCAAAGTTTTCTTGAAACCAATTTGAGATTTCTGAAGAATTCCCGCAGAGTCCAGCCTACTGTTCCAAAATCAACCGAGAAATGGAGAGAGTTCGCTCGACCGACCAACTTGGTTCAACAACTTGCCGAGAAATCAAGCTTCCTTTAAGGGGGCGCTCAGCTGAGTATCCATATCCAGGGGTCTCTTCTTTGCGTGTCCTGTCTGGATTTCCCCCACCCCCAGCCACCCCACCCCCTCACCGCAAATGCCCTGAGCCTTGCGGAAGAACCCCCTTCCTATAAAGCCTCGGCAAAACTTTCCACAAAGTTTGTTCCAAGTTTGCCCCTTTGTAGATTTTCTGCAGCTGAAATTCAGGGGTTTGCACAGTTCTCTCTTTTTCTTTTCTGGGATCCCCCAAATTGCTACTTATGGCTTTCCAATCTCCCCCTCCCCCACAAAAGGAGGAGAGCTTTTCCTGAACTTCATCAGAACTCGGTTTTCAAACGATGTGTGTTTGTGGTTTGGTGTGTGTTGTGTGTGTGTGTTGTGTGTGCGCAGTACATGCTCAGAATCCAATGGTTTGAAATCCTGTTTAAAAAACAAAAAAACAAAAAACCCTAAACCTCTATGTGCAAATACAGGCAGTCCTCGACTTATAACGGTTTGTTTAATGGCCATTCGAAGTTACAAAGCTGAAAAAAAGGGAATTTATGGCTGTTCTTCATACCTGAGACCTACGACCCAGCCATGTTGCAGCTTCTCTATGCTCACAGGATCCAAATTCAGAGGCTTGACGACTGACTCATACTTATGATGGTTGCAGGGTTCCCGGCCCCCATTTATAACCACCTGACAAGCCGAGTCAACGGGAAAGTTCAGATTCACTTAATGACCGTGGGATTAATTTACCAGATTAGCTGAACAAGGGGGGGGGGCAAGAAAGATGGTAAAAACAAGACAAAACTCAATGTGTGTCTCGCTTAGCAACCAGTGTTGTACTCAATCATGGACGTAAGTCGAGGGTTACCTGGAGTTTCCTTCTTCCCTTTTTTTAAAGGAGGCCCGCTTTGGGGTGTGTGTGTGTGTGTGACTTTTGCGGCTTTCCCCAATTGCCTGCGGCCTCCTTCCTTAATTTAGGAAGGATATTTTTAAATATGCTTTTTTTTTTTTAAAGAGAAAGGAAGAAAGACAGTCCAGTCTTGTTTGTTTGCAAAAAGGTTGAGGAACCAGTTCGGTTTGGAGGTTTAAAAAAAAAGGCAGTTCAGACAATGGTCAGAGGCGGATGGCTAAACTGGGAAGGAGAGAGCCATTTGCTTCCATTTCAGCTGCCAAACCAACCTGATTTTTTTTTTTTCTTCCCACCAGCTGGGAGAAAAGTTCCCTTCAGCTTTCAAATCAAAGAGATCCAGTCCAGAAAAATCAAGAATTCGTTCAGTTCAAACTTCTGGGTTCAAAGCATTTCCAAGTACAGGACACTGAGTTTCACATAAATGGAAGTCTTCTCTTTACTGGGGAGGTTTGCATTTCATGAGTTCCACTCAACCCCCCAAAAGAGAGTCTTTTTTTAATTCTGTTTTATTTATTTACTAGTTGGACACCCATGCTTCACTATGAAACTATGTGATCGGGCTTCATTTTGGGGGAGGAAAATAAGGAGAGAAAAAAATTCTGCCTCTGCCTACCAGCACCCATCGGGTATTCATCTGGCTCGCGTCCTGTCAGTGTGGTCAGAGAGTTGAGGGCTGTTTGGAAACTGAAACAGTATTTGCTGTGTGAGCAAGAAGACAGCAAGGAGACTGGGCGTAGCCATGCTCAACTGTTCTGTACTAAAGCTGCTTGGTGATGTGAAAGTAAATCTGAAACTGAAACTCCTCTCCTCAGCTTGTGTTTTGCAGGTGGGTGGGGAGTAGAACTCTTTAGCATCAGAGCATGTTAATAATAATAATATAGGAAACACTAATGCTCTGGTGGTCATTTCCAAAATCCTTTCTTAGTGAGCACCTAGAAGCCAAGAAGAACATATGTGCCCAATTTCAAGTTGGTAGGCTTTACGGTTTTAGAGATTTTGTGATGATGCATGAGTGGCCTTTCACTTTTATACATATAGATTTTATGGAACTTGGATGGGACTTTCAGGTAAAATGTCTCTTGGGGGGGGTGTCTAATCTACTTTTCCAGCCATTAATTTGCAAGCTCTCTTCCTTGGGGTGGGTGGCCATAGGAAACTCCTGAATTAATTTGAGGATGGAGTTTAGGATTGAGGACTGGTGTTGAGTTGGATGGAATGGATTTTAATATCCAAGTAAAGGGATATGTCGGATCTGTCTGCCGGGATCTGTCTCCTGGGATCCCATTGAAATCCAGTAAGGATCACTGCTTGATTGGGTCCAACTTGCATTGAATAGGCCAAGCTTCACTTGAGGCCAGCCAGGCCTTTGGGATATTAGGGGAATGGAGGTGTGTGTGTGTTTGCTGTATTGGGGAAAGGAAAGGGAGTTTATATTGGTTGCTTTTGCTTGAAGCAGGCAAATATCTTGACTTGGTAGCTTGTTTTACTCCTGAGTAAGTGAATGCTCAAGTTGCTGTTTGCTTCAGGAGAGGGAAAAAAAGATTAGCTGCTTGAGCAGAATAACTTTTACTGCATTGGTCATCCTACCTCTTCTTCAACCTTTAGAAAGGTTTCCTTCCTTCCTTCCTTCCTTCCTTCCTTCCTTCCTTCCTTCCTTCCTTCCTTCCTTCCTTCCTTCCTTCCTTCCTTCCTTCCTTCCATTCATCTCTTCCCTTCCCTTGCTCCCTATCTTTCCTTCTTCCTCCCTTCCTCCCTTGAACCCTTCCTTCCTTCTCTTCCTTCCTTCCCCTTCTGTCCTTCTTTCCTCCCTTCCCCTCCCTCCCTCCCTCCCTCCCTCCCTTCCACTTCCTCCTTCCCTTCCTCCCTTTCCCTTTTCCCTCCCTAACTTCCCTCACACCTTCCTTCCTTCCTTCCTTCCTTCCTTCCTTCCTTCCTTCCTTCCTTCCTTCCTTCCTTCCTTCCTTCCTTCCTTCCTTCCTTCCTTCCTTCCTTCCTTCTCTTCCCCTCCCTCCCTCCATTTCCCTTGCTCTCTCCCTATCTTCTCTCCTTCCCTCCTTCCTCAAACACTCCCTCCCTTCTTTCCTCCCTCCCTCCCCCTGCCTGCCTTCCTTCTCTTCCTCCCTTCCCCTTCCACCTTTCTTTCCTCCCTCCCTTCCACTTTCTCCCTCCCTCCTTCCCTCCCTCCATTTCCCCTTTTCCTCCCTATTTTCTCTCCTCCCTCCCTCGCACCCTCCCTCCCTCTTCCTCCCTTGGCAATCTTTCATAAACCAGACACTGTACCACATTCCATTGGCTGGGATTGCACATCTCACCAAACCACCATTTAACCACAGAGGCTGGGATTGTTCTCAAGATAGGCAAACCCACTCTGGGGTTTGATTGCTTTGTGGTTTTGCACCTGGGGCAAAACGCATTATGAGTTCTGTGGCCTAACTGGAGTTTGGATGTGGATGCTTGTGGATGAGTTCTAGAGGGAGGACTGATGGATCACCCTGGGATGAGAAGATGGCAGATCACAGCTTCTGGGTAAAATCTCCGAGAGGGGAGATCATTTTCTCTTTTCTCTAACATAATGCAATGGACCTGGGAGAATTTATGGGAGTGATTTCTGGTTAAAAGCTTCCAGATCTGGTTGCACAGAGCTCCACTTCAGGTGCAAACATCAATAACTGTGCTTTTCTCTCCTGACCATGCCACCTTCACAACCTCCCCGTGAGGTAGGCTACTCTGGAGAGACCAAAGGACTGTCAAGATTTGAAAAGAACCCCAGCCCGCAATTTCCCCTTCTCTTAGTAACACAGCCTCTTCGGATGGGATTTGCCTTTCCCGACATTTCTGATGTAATGGCAAGGGATGATGGGACTTACAGTCCCAAGAGACCAGCCACCCTACTGTTACTTTGGACTTTGGCTCCCATCATCCACGCTGCCTGAGAGTTTCCTTTTTTTTTAAGTTTGTGGAGCAAAAGAAAGAAAACACGAGCAGAGTTTTCCTGCGGTTTGAAAAAGCATGGAAGGGTTTCAGGTGGGAAAAAAACCTGCTGGCGCTCCAATCCAACTCCCATCAAGCCCAGCCAGCAGGCCAAGGATGATGGGTGTTGCAGCCCTAGTTAGACCACAAGGTCCCCAAAATTGCCCTGAGAGAGTTACATTCATATACCAAAAAGATCAGACACCAAAAAGCAAGAATTGGGGTTGTTTATTCCCAAGAAGGCCTGGCTGGGCTGCTAGGGGTGAACTTCAACTGGTTGAATACAACTGGTGATTCCCTAAGGAGTGATCACTTTGCAAGGTAGTTCTTGACTTACGATCGCAATGTAGCCCTAAATTCCTATTGCTAAGGGAGACAGTCGTTAAGTGAGTTTTGCCCCATTTTACCACCTGTCTGACCAAGTTGTTAAGTGAATCACTGCGGTTGCTTAAATTAGTAACCTGACTGTTAAGTCCATCGGGCTTCCCCCGTTGTCTTTTCTTGTTGTAAAAGCACATGAACCCAGGACACTGCAACAGTCATAAGTACACACCAGTTGCCAGCACAAATTTTTGATCATGTGACCATGGGGATGCTGCACCCGTTGTAATGTGAAAAACCAGCTTTGTTGCTTTTTTCCCCAGTGCTGTTGCAACTTCAGTCGCTGCACAAATGGACGTAAGTCGCAAGGACTATCTATATTGCGCAATGATTGTGAGTGTGATGACCTGGGGCATGACATAAAAATAACCAAGTCACAAAAATCGAAGAAAGTTCCTTTAATGCCTCCAACTTGGTCCCAAAGTCCAATTATCCTGGAAATCAAACTCTTAAAGAAAACAGTTTACGAAGGGAGTAAATGCAGTCCGCACCCAAAGTAAAGTTAATTCGAAATAAAAAAAAAACCAACACAAAACACACTGAAGGAATTACTATGGCAGGCACTGATGATTAATTGCAGACTTCTACCAGATAAGCAGCCACTCCAGTTGGGAGGAAGCCAAAACACAGATAAGTTCTGACAACAATAAAACACCCTTTGCTTCCAGCATTGGGCCATGCACAGTTTGTCCTTATAAACAGTCCTCACAGCTGCAGCCCATGAAGGGGATCAGGGCCCCTTCCTCCCCTATAGATCACCCATTCATGTTTCTCCCTTATCCTTTCCTCCTTGCATGCCCTAGGATGAAGAGGGGATGGGCCTGGGTCTTCCTCTGATTGCCCAGCCGGCCAGTTTCTTCCACAACCTCTGGAGCCACAGTTCCACTCCCTGTCGGCTGTTCCTTCTCTCTCCCTCTCTCCCTTTCTCTCTCCCTTTCTCTCTCCCTTTCTCTCTCCCTTTCTCTCTCTCTCTCTCTCTCCCTTTCTCTCTCTCTCTCTCTCTCCTCTCTCTCTCTCTCTCTCTCTCTCTCTCAGACTCCAACAGGGGCATGACAGTGAGCTGGAGTTAATTCTACTTACTCTGGGGTGGCAGGGGAATAAATTCCTTTAAAGGGCACAATTTAGGTGTCAATCGTGTGGATAGTAGCGGTCACATGGTTCTGATTCTCCCCAAATTTTTACTCAGGGAACACTGTACCCCACCAGCTCCTTTGAGTTGAAAAAGGAATTGCTGAATCCATTTTAGGCTTATGGGGGAACTCTCTTCCCACCACAGTTTTCATTAAAAATAAATAAATAAAATAAAGTGCCAGAGTTAAGATGCTTGAGTTTGGAAATGTGCATTAATTTGCCATTTAAAGCTAGGCATGTGCAAGTGACACGTTTAGAGAATTAAAGGGTGAGTTTCAATCACATCCTAGTCGTGAAATTGCCTGCACATGCATCCCTAATGCAAAAGTTTGTGGTTATTTGCTGAAATCTTGAAAGCAAACTACGATAAACACAAGTTGGAAAAAGAGAATGTTCTAATCCAGGGTGTCCAACCTTGGCAACTTTAAGCCTGGAGGACTTCAACTCCCAGAATTCCCCAGCCAGCAAAGCTGGCTCTGGGAGTTGAAGTCCTCCAGGCTTAAAGTTGCCAAGGTTGGACACCCCTGTTCTAATCCTTTGTTGGGACACAAAACAAGCAGATGAGCTACCTGCTTTTGTGACCTTTCCTGAAGACCCGTATTTGCTTTTGGGCGTGGAAAAGCCTTGGCCATGAGAATGGTGTTCTTGGCTTCCTGAACTGCCTTGGCAAGGAACAGTTGTAAACTTCTTGAACAATCACACAAGTCAACCAGAAATGCACACCAATTACACAACCTTTTTTTTAAATTAAAAAAAAAACCCAGTAACCTCTTTCAGGCATGGCAGAGCAAAAATTCTTGGTCCTTTGAGGACTAGTAACACGTTTTAAGAAAGGAATCAATTAAAATGATAGCTTTAGGAAGTGTTGATAAGGGAGACATTGGTGAGGGAGGGAAGGAAATTTGAATGGTTTAATCTTATTTAGCTTTAAAAATGCCTTTAAAATCCAGCAACCTGTAAATCAATGTACAGCCATTTTTCATAACTTCCTTCCTTCCTTCCTTCCTTCCTTCCTTCCTTCCTTCCTTCCTTCCCTTCCCTTCCCTTCCCTTCCCTTCCCTTCCCTTCCCTTCCCTCCTTCCATTTCATCTTACTTACTTCCCCTCATTCCTTCTCCTTATTTCTCCTTCCTTCCTTCCTTCCTTCCTTCCTTCCTTCCTTCCTTCCTTCCTTCCTTCCTTCCTTCCTTCCTTCCCTTCCTTCCTTCCTTCCTTCCTTCCTTCCTTCCTTCCTTCCTTCCTATTTCCTTACTTCCCTTCTTTCATTCCTATTTCTTCCTTTCCTTTCCTTTCCTTTCCTTTCCTTTCCTTTCCTTTCCTTTCCTTTCCTTTCCTTTTTCCTTTCCTTTCCTCCTTTTTATAGCCTTTTCTGACAAAAAAAGAATTTGGGTTCTTTTATATGAAGACAGAGTTTTAATTCAGAGAAATCCACGAATTAAAGGGCCAATCTATTTCTAATTCACACCAGACGCCAATTGAAAACACGCATTTCAATGTTGTGTGTGAATGCAGTGGTCAGCTCCTCCCTTCCCCTCAAAAGTTATTAGTTGATAACACGACTTATCTGAGATTCAATTAACTCAATTTTCTGAGTTCCCACATGTTGGAGTTAGTTTGCCAGTGGATTCTCTAGACTGGGGAAGACAGAAGGAACTTCTCGCTTAGGGAGGTGAGGGAATCTGGTTCCCACGATCTCATAAACCTCCTTCGGTGTCCAGAATCATTACTGTAAGGAGTAATGTAAACACCCTTCTTTTTAACACGCAGAGATTTCTGACATTCAAACCAACGGATTTTCTCTGTTTCTAACCTGACGCTTTAACCACTACACCAAACTGTCTCTCTCACACCAGATGATCCCGTTTGAATACCTAGCATTCCCAAAGCTTCACACAACCTGCTTAACCGAGTAACTGGCAGCCCATCCGGCTCTGTTCTCTCTCTCTCTCTCTCTCTCTCTCTCTCTCTCTCTCTCTCTCTCTCTCTCTCTCTCTCTCTGTCTCTCTGTCTCTCTCTGTCTCTCTGTCTCTCTCTCTCTCTCTCTCTCTCTCTCTCTCTCTCTCTCTCTCTCTCTGTCTCTCTCTCTCTCTCTCTCTCTCTCTCTCTCTCTCTCTCTCTCTCTCTCTCTCTCTCTCTCTCTCTCTCTCTCTCTCTCTCTCTCTCTCTCTCTCTCTCTCTCTCTCTCTCTCTCTCTCTCTCTCTCTCTCTCTCTCTCTCTCTGTCTCTCTCTCTTTCTCTCTCTCTCTCTCTCTCTCTTCTCTCTCTCTGTCTTCTCTCTCTTTCTCTCTCTGTCTCTCTCTCTCTCTCTCTCTCTCTCTCTTCTCTCTCTCCCCTCCTCCCTCCCCTCTCCTCTCCTCCCTCCCTCTCCCTCCTTCTCCCTGTCTCTGTCTCTCTCTGTCTGTCTCTCTCTCTCTGGCTAAACCTGCTCATTGCCAACCTTAATGAGGTTGAAGTTTGCTGCCCAAATCTGCAAAGCACCAAAGGGATCCGTTCAAAAGGGATCTTGGACGTCGTGTGAATGAGGCGATGATTGCCAGAACAAGGAAAATAGCTTCTTCCTGCAGGACGGAAGCGTCAAAAAACGGTGGTTTATTCGCAAGTATAAAGGAGCCCAACGTTTTCCCCTTTTCCTTCCCGCTGTCCCAGGTACTGACACAAACGTGGCTGAAACGCCATTGGCCCCCGGAGAGGGACCGGGGCTGGGGAGGGTGGTCTCCTCTCGTGTGAAGGCAACACTTGGGGCTTTCTTTGGCGGGTCGTGGGGGCGGGTCAACGCAGCCACCCAGTTGTTTCCGTCTCCCCCACCTCCAGGAAAGCCACCCCAAAAAACCTTCTCTGTGGGGTTGTTAAGGGGTGTGTATTGTCTCTTTGTGTGTCTAGTTGTGCAGCAATTAACCCACCGGGCGGGAGCTGTCAGTTGCGGTAGCGGGCTTCCAAGAAAAAAACCAGAACTGGAAAGAACCTTAGGTCATCTAGTCCAACCCCCAACTCAAGCAAGAGACCCTACACCATTTCTGACAGATGGCAGTCCAGTCTCTTCTTGGAAGCTTCCAGCCATGAAGCTCCCACAACTTCCGAGGGCAACTTGTGTTCCATGGGTTGATTGTTCTCCCTGTCAGAATTTTTTTTCCTTATTTCCAGGTTGAATCTCTCCTGGATCAGTTTCCATCCATTTTTTATTTTTTTTGGTCTGGCCAGTGTCAGTCCGGTTTAATTCGAATTAAGAAATTGATTGGGGTGGGGGACGTTCTGGAGCCTGTTCTGTTTTTTTCCTTACACACAGCGAGAAAACGGGAGGTCCCTGGAACCGAACTAAATTGCCTCAAGACACGGAAAGGGCTTTCACACGCACTCTCAAATCTCCGTTTATCTGCCCCCTTCTTTTCAACAGGGACGTTTGGTCTGCCCTTCTCCCTCTTGTGTTCCAATTGATCCTTTTCTCCAAGGCTCCATCCCTCTTTTTTTTTCCCCAGAAAAACTTGGCACAAACATCCTATCGGGAGAGAAAAGTGGTTGGTTCGGAGAAGAACCGGCTGTTTATTCATCCTTTCGAGACGAGGGGGCTTTAGACACGCTTCTCCCCAAGCGCCCGAATACTCACATTTAGGAGAGGGAAGAAGATACGTGTGGAAAAAGGCTGAATCTGTCTTATCAGCCTCCTCCACTCCCTCTCCCCGCTGCAAAAAGAGAGAGAAAGAAATAGACAATGAATGAATGGAAGGAGGGAAGGAAGGAGAAAGCGACCAAGCAAACGCAGACGGGCTTGTAATAGATCCACCAAATCCCACCATCGGAGCACTTAATTAATTTTGGGTGCTAGAATTTCAGCCCAGCTGTTTCCTTTCGAAGTGTTAGTCCTTAGAGAGATCCCCTTTTCTCTAAGGCACGTCGCATGTTTCAGCCTTTCTGGCCTCCCCCAGGAAAGAAAGAGAGAAAGAGAGAGAGAGAGGAATAAAAGAGAGAGAGAAAGAAAAAAGAAAGAGAAAGAAAGAAAAAGAAAGAGAGAAAGAAAGAAAAGAGAAAAGAGAGAGAAAGAAAGAGAGAAAGAGAAAGAAAGAGAAAAAGAAAGAAAGAAAGAAAAAGATTAACTGGCAGAAAACTAATACAAGAAAACTAACGATGAAAAACTAATAAAAGATTTGCCCAATTGAGGGGCAGAGAAAAGAAAAATGAAATTAGAGAACAAGGTTTGCACAACAAAAGGGGATAAACGAATATCAGGACAGTGAGACTCATATGGGGGTGGTGTGGGACAATTGTTTCCTGGTGGGGAGAAAATTAAGGGTCCAATTTTATAGGAGAACCTACCTGCCACATTTCCAGGTGAGAGCTACACTGTCGGCAAGCCAATCTTTTAAATTTGGGGGCCCATTTCAATGCAACCAAGAATACTTAAAACTGCAGTCCTGGGGATTTTTTTCCCTCCATGATTGATTGTACAGTTGTTTTAAAATTTCAGGTCCTTCCTTCCTTCCATCTTTCTGCCCTACCTTCACTTTCCTTCCTTCCTTCCTTCCTTCCTTCCTTCCTTCCTTCCTTCCTTCCTTCCTTCCTTCCTTCCTTCCTTCCTTCCTTCCTTCCTTCCTTCCTTCCTTCCTTCCTTCCTTCCTTCCTTCCTTCCTTCCTTCCCATTTAATGTCAACATCTCAGGGCAGCACTGCATGGTGTAGAAATGTAGACTGATTGTAAAATTCACAGACCGGCTCTATAAGATTTGTTTAAAGCCTCTTAAAAACCAAATAGAGACCTCAACAACTACTGGCAAGAAAAATGGGAAACTCCTTCCTTCTCTTCTGTAAGTGGCTTCTTCATTTTGTTTTTGTTTTGAAAAGGCAACCTATGCTCCAGAACTTTAAATGAATAAAATATAATAATGGAAACCAAGTCTGAACTTTTCACTGTCTCTCTTTCACCACCCACTCTGAATAAATCAAAGGGCCACTTGATAACTTTTTTTGGACTGGTAAGTTTGATGGCTTCCCAAATAACTCAGGCATTTTCTACTGCTTCAGATTTGGCAGTCAAATTCTACTGCTTCAGATTTTGGTCCAAATGTAGCTGGACTCACACAGCATGCTAAAACAAATAAACCACAATATGGCTTAGTTTAAATGAAGCCAGCTATTAAAGAGTTGTCTCCTTAGCTGGTGGGAATCCTTGGAGATACTGTTTCCTGTCATTCTATTCAACCAAGGGATGTGTAGATTGTGTATTCTGATAACACTTTCCCAGTGTCTGCCTAAACCACAATTAACTCAGTCCAACCTTCTGGGTACATACAGTACATACTATCCTGAGCCAATACATTAACCGATTGTCCTGTATTTCTATAGGTTTAAAAGTTGGTTAGCTGATCTATGGCACCGAAGGTGAGGTTCACACAAAACCGCTCCAGGTTTTCAAAAACACAACCGAGACACTGACACTCGCATAACAAACCAAGCTTCAGAAAACGAATCATGGCTTCACATGACGGCCTGAGTTCCCAGAAGCCTTCAAGTCAAGCTCAGAGACGTGTCCCACCAAGGGATAGTGGGAAAAAGTTGAGATGTTGAGGTCCGCATCCATGCAACCAAAGGTCCAATCTTTTTCAGCATCCACACTTATTAAAAAGGGATGGAGCTTTGATCTTATATTGGTGGTGCCATGTTGACTCATCCTGTAGATCCCTTGCCAGCTCATCTCCTACTGGAGTGGCAGAACCTGGGGGGTGGCATAAAAGAAGGCTCAGCCTAGAATCCTTACACAGCCACAAGCAACTAAGTCCAACCTCCCCTGCATTGTTTTAATTTAACTCCAAGTGGATGGTAACTGTTAGTTGAGAAGATTGTTGGACATAGTAGCAATAAATCCGTTTCATTGGACCTTCACGAGTGGACCTGAACTTTCACAGGCATAACACCTCCTGGTGATTTCATGTGGACACCTATACTGCACAAAGAGGTTTGCTGTTCCTTTTATCCAGAATACTTTGACTTCCTAGCCTGGTGGGCAAATAACCTCAAAGTTCTCTACCGTTGGGAATTAAGCTGTGTTGACTACCTAAGTCCATTCCTGCTTAGTTTCCCAGCTGGACTAGAGGAGCGACTATCTCTCAGAATAATAAGCTGTCTCGAAACCCAGTTCACCCAGTGGGACTGCCTTCCTCCATTTGTGCCTTGGGACCTCCCTCGGTGCTCTGTCAAACTCCGGCTACTTTGAAGACGCGTGAACTTCAAACTCCCACAATTTCTCCACTAGCAGAGGAAAGCGGGAGGGGGGACGGTCCGACCGACGGTGTGGGGTGGATGGCTTGAATCCCGAGGACTTGAAATCCACACCTCTTCAAGTGGCCAAGTTTGAAGCACCCCTGACCGACCTCTTTTGTCTCCCAGCCCTCCCTTTTCAACTCCAGATTAGAGTTCCAGGCTTTCCTTAAATAACTCCAGCCAGGAACTAAGCCTTAAAGCAAACGTAAAATCACGCTCTGCAGGAGAGCGAAACATATGACGCTGGCAGCTGCCTGGGAAGGGGAGGGGGGAAAGGGGCGGGTGGGCAGGAGCTGGAAGACCCCCGTGGCCAGGACAAAACCTTTCCCTCCAGCCAGAACCCGGTCTATTAATAAAAGCGCTGCCTGCCTTCTGCAGTCCAAGAGAGACGGAGAGAGGTAGGCGTTCAGTTCACACGGCCTGCGCCTTGTCCAGCGCACCTACCGCCCGTAGGATTTGCCGCGAGCGCTGGGCTATTCAGCATCCAGAAAATCGGGACGGAGAAGTGGGGTTTAATTATTGACCCTAGCCCCCGCACCCTGACAAGGCCACCAAGGGATTCCCTTCTCCCCAAACCCAGGCCTAGCAAGTATTCCCTCCCAGTTCCTCTCCCGAGTTTCCTTTCAAACTGTACACCGAACTTTGTAAATATATATATATCTCCTTCGACGGGAGGAAAGGAAGATCCTTCACCTAAGCTACAGCGGTTTCTTCCTGGTTGCAAAAATCCTTTCAATCGCAATTTTACAGCCCTTTTCCTGGGAATCGGCCCCGCTGGAAGTTGAAGGGATTAATTTTGAGTAGTTTTTTTTTTTTTAGGCAATGCTAGTTGGTCACTTGGTTAAATCCTAGAAGTTTTTTTGTTGTTGTTGCATGAATCAGGAGTAACCCATAAGATTTCTTTAGCCGGAAAAACTATGAAAGACCCACGGGAAGCACAGCCTCACACCTCCTCTCTTGCTTTTAAGGAGTGAAGAGGGGATCTATGGTTTATTTAGCAATCTCTCCCTTGCTTCCCACTTGGCCGGCAAAGAAAAAAAAAAGAAAAGAAAAGTTAAAAGCCGCTTCAAAATTCTTCAATCTGCGCGGATGAGCAACTCCGGACGGCGGAGAACCCTTGGGAGAAAGGTGCTTCAAGAGCGCGGCCTACCAGCCTCCATCCAGAAGGGAGGAAAAAACAAACAAACCCAGATTATTTCCCCCTTTTCGGAAACGAAACGCTTCCATCCCGACTGAGCTCCTTCGCCCGGATTTATTTCCGAGTAAGGGCGCGAGGCGTTGCAGTCGTTCTGACTCTGCAGGTCGTACACAAACATCTCCAGAACAGAAAGCCGGGTTTGTAAAACAAAACCCGGGGTAAGCCCAGACTCCAGCAAAGAGTTCTTCTCCTTTGCTAGCATCAATAGTGGTCGTCGGGATTTTTTTCCTTTAAGGATAGACGCGCGTTTCCTTTGCAATGGAATCTGTCCCGCTGTCACTTCTTCCTTAAAGTTGTGCAACCGTTTTGTTTTCCTCCTTTCTCCATTTCTGTCTCCCCGTTCCATTTTTTAAACCCCGAGACATGAAGAATTAGAAATGGCCACGCATTTACATCAACCAGTGACAATCCAATCGTTCCCCAAACCGAATTTGTTTCGGGTTGCGAACTTTACCCTGGGAAGAAAACTTGTAACCCTAAACCTCTCTTAAGGGACTCCTTAGAATTGTAGTAATTTCGTGAGCCCACCCACTGCCTGGCCACCTACTACCAGGAGTAAATCTTACTCTCAGATGTATGTAGAGAACTGACAGTCCGAGAATCGGCTAAACGGAGGTTAATTTAGTCCCAATGGCAATTTTGACACTTCTTGGGCCCCGTCTATAATTGGATCGATGCTCTCTTCGTCCCTCTTGTAGGGATGGGCTTTGTTGTCCAGCAGTGACTTCCTCTCTCCCGCCCTCCAATCGGCAGAAGTTGACTCTGGCAACTTGAATTGGCTTTGAAAGGAACAAGTCCCCAGCTATTATATTATAATTATATTTACTGATGGCTGTAAGCGGCCTAGAGTCGCTTGAGCGAGGTGGGAGGCCTAGAAATGTAATCAATCAATGGATCGATCAAATTCCAAAGTAAGAGAAACCGGTGCGAGAAATAGCAAAACGGGACGAGAAAAAGGCGAAATTCGGAGCCACATTCAGGTCTTGGTAAAAGTCACCGCACTAACGCACCGCAACCAACAAAGTGCTTTGCGAGTCGTGGCTCCGACGCAGCCTCCCCCCATCCTCTTGTAAGAGAGGCTCTGCTCCGCCTCCCATTCCACTTACTCATCTACCCATTTACTCATCGGTTATTATTAGTTTAGTGTTCAGGCTTGTCTCCAGCGCTGAGTTTCCAGGGGGCGAATGGCAGCGGCGGCGGCGGGAGAAGGAGCGCTCAAGCGCCCGATTTCTCCGCTCGCCGCCGAGAGAGCTCTTAGCCTCGTTGGAAATCAGTTTGGGGCGCCCTTTAAGGCCTGGCTCCATTCCCCAGCACAGGGATTTCCAAATATCTTGGAATATTAGCATTGACCAGGCGCTGGGAATGAGGGGAGCTGTAGTCCATACCTATGTAGGACAATTGAACTGAGAGTGGGCCCAAAGCCAGCGGGATGATTCCTTCCTTCCTTCCTTCCTTCCTTCCTTCCTTCCTTCCTTCCTTCCTTCCTTCCTTCCTTCCTTCCTTCCTTCCTTCCTTCCTTCCTTCCTTATCTTTCCTCCCTCCTTCCCTTCCTCATTTTCCTTTCCTCCCTCCCTCATTTTCCTTCCCTCTCTCCTTTTCCTTCCTTCTTTCCCTCCCTATCCTGCGTTCCTTCCCTCCCTATCCTTCCTTCCTGCCTTCCCTCCCTCTCCTCCGTCTCTCCCTCCCTCTTTCCTTCCCCTCCTCCTCCCCCGCGTTCTCTTCACCTTCTCGCCTGAATCAATGCAAATATGAAGGTCCACTTTTCTCAAAGGGTGATAAAACAGAAAACGGCTCGCGCTTAAGAGAAGAGGCCGCCCGGCGGCTTAAACCGGACTTATGGACGAAGCTACAGCCCCATCCAAGGCACCAGAAAATGCAGAAGGGGATACCTGAAGATCTCACCTCTGTAATCCCAAGGCCTTTCTTTCTTTCTTTCTTTCTTTCTTTCTTTCTTTCTTTCTTTCTTTCTTTCTTTCTTTCTTTTTCTTTCTTTCTTTCTTTCTTTCTTTCTTTCTTTCTTTCTTATTCTCACTATCCTCTCCCCCCTCCCTTTAAAAAGATATTTCCCAGAGCAGGAAAAATAAAATCACCTGCAGCCCCTGAAAAACGCCCCTTTCTCTCGCCGGCTGGGTCTCTCTCCCCAGCCCTTCCTTCTCCCAACCCCCCAAAAAACCCGTCTCTTTGGCCAGCGGCCGTCTAGTTAACACAGCCACTCCGGAGTGGGGTGGGGTGGGGGCGTTTTTATTGGGCTTCCCTGCTCAACCTCCTTCTTCTCCCCCCTCTCCCGTCCATCTCCCCCTCTAATTAATTCTCATCTCTCCCCCAACTTCTTGCTCTTCTGGGTGTTCTACATCCCCGGCGTTGGAAAACCAGAACAGATGGCGATTGATACACAAAACTCCATTTCGGGTGCTCAGCCAGTCCTTCCTCCCCCCTCCTCCTCCTCCGCCCGTCCGTCGCCCCCGGCCCCCCACCGCCAATTTCGCCGGCTGAATGCCAGAGCCTGCGTGTTGGGCTGGTGGCAGCTGATTAAGGGCTATGATTTACGGCTAACTTTCTTCTCCCTCTTCTCCTCTCCCCCTCCATCAAAGACGAGGAACGAGGGAGCGATCCCTGTTAAAAAGGCAGCAATTTTGGGGAGGCAGATAAGACTGCGTCCCCTTGGGGGCTCCCCCCCCCCCCCGCGTTTAAGGGAAGCAGCCAACACAAAATGTAAAGCAGCGTTCTAAATAGCCCCAACAGGGCAGCAATCAGTTGGTCACAGATTAAATACAGTCTCTATTACGACTTCGCCTGGTAATCTGTTACTTCTGACAATAGCAGCCTCTAGATTTATGTAAGTGCCCCTCACCTGTCCACACGGCTAACCGTGGGTATATTTCACAGCCCAGCGGCGGCCAAGAAAGATTGGTTGAGCTGCTGGTGGTGGGAGCCCTTTCCTGCTCTCCTTCTCTCTCCCTCCCTCTCTTTCCCCCACTCTTTCTCTTTCTGCCTCTGTCTCTCTCTCTTTCTCCCCTCTCTCTCCCCTCTCTCTCCCTCTCTTTTTCCCATTCTCTCTCCCTCTCTTTTCCCTCTCTTTCTCTCTCTGCATCTGTCTCTCTCCCTTCCCCCTCTCTCTTTCTATCTCTCTCTCTCTCTCATCTCTCTCTCATCTCCTCTATCTCATCCTCTCTCTCCTCTCTCTTTCTTCCTCTTTTCCCACTCTCTCCCTTTTTTTCTCCCTCTCCTTTTCCCACTCTTTCTCTCTCTGCATCTCTCTCTCTCTCTTTCTCCTCTCTCTCTCTCCCTCCTCTCTCCCTTTCCCCCACTCTTTCTCCCTTTCTCTCTCTCTCTCTTTCTCCTCTATCTCACCCTCTCTCTCCCCTCTCTCCCCTTTTCCCTCCCTCCCTCCCTCTCTCTGTCTCTCTCTTTCTCCTCTCTTTCTCCTTCTCCCTCTTCTCTCTCTCCCTTTTCCCACTCTCTCTTTCCTCTGTCTCTCTCATCTCTCTTTCTTTCTCCTCTATCTCACCCCCCTCCTCTCTCTTTCTCCCTCTCTTTTTCCCACTCTCTCTTTCTCCTCTCTCTCTCTCACCCTCTCTCTCTCTCTCACCCTCTCTTTCTCCTTCTCTCCCCCTCTCATCTCTCTCTCTTTCTCATCTCTCTCTTTCTCTTTCTCTTTCTCTTTCTCTCTCTCTCTCTCTCTCCACCTACCCACCCAAAATGATTTGGAGGGAGCAATTGGGAAAAGTTGCTATGCAAAGCAATTTTCAGTCATTGCCCGGAGATTGACACGAAGAGGAAGTGGAGGGACCCTAGGTAGCCCAGAAGGACAGACAGATAGATGGGCAGTCTTGGGCCAGAGGAGTGAGTAGAGGATGGGCCACAAGACATGCGTGGAGCATCAACATAGGAGTCATTGTCCAGGTCTTATTCCACTGCTTAACCATGAGCCCTGGCGAGGGCCCAGTATTTACAGATGTGACTTGACAAAAGACTTGTGAAAAGGGCTGGAGGTTTTTAAAGAAGAGATTAGACTGCCATTATTCTGAAATAGTCTAGGGTCTCCTGCTTGATCAGGGGGCTGGACTAGAAGACCTCCAAGGTCCCTTCCAACTCTAGTTATTCTGCTATTCCTTTCCTCCCTCCCTCCCTCCCTCCCTTATCACTGGGGTTTTTAAAGAAGAGATTGGACAGCCATTTGTCTCAAAGGGTAGATGGCCGTGATAGCGAACCTATGGCACGTGTGGCACAGGCGGCACACAGAGCCATTTGTGTAGACATGCGAGCCCCAGCCAAACTTACCTGCACTGCGCATGCTTCCCAGCTCTGCTTTTTGGCCTGTTTGAGGCCTTTTTGGGGAGCCTTGGGAGGCCAAAAAAACCAGGCCTGTTTTGTCACTTCCGATATTTGGAGCCCCCAAAATGGAGCCCCATTTTTTGGCCTCCAAAGGCCACAGAGGCTTCCTCGAGCCTCTGGGAGGCTGAAAAAGGCCTCAAACAGGCTGAAAATCACCTGAGAGGCACGCGTAGTGCAGGTGAGGGGGCGGTGGGGGGGAGGGTATTTCACGCACATGTGTGTGGGGGGGGGCAGGGTGCATTGCATTGTGGATGCCGGCACATATGCATGCACCCTATTGCATGCACGCCGCTTTCGGCACACCACAACAAAAAGGTTCACCATCACTGGTATAGGGTCTCCTGCTTGAGCAGGGGGGTGGACTAGAAGACCTCCAAGGTCCCTTCTGGTGGTGGTCTTCTCTCTCAGGGAAGCCTCCTGGGAGCAAAAATGCCCCCCCAAGCTTCCCTGAGGCCCAGGAGGCCAAAAAAAAATGGAGCGTGGGGGTTGCTGGGAAAAAAAAAAAAGGAGATGCAGCAGCCACGCCCACCCAGTCACATGGCCACGCCCACCTAGCCCTGCCCACAGAAACAGTAGTAAAAATATTTGCACCCCACCCCTGGTCCTTTCCGACTCTATTACAGGTAGTCCTCCATTTGCAGGAGGTTTTTTTTTAGTGACGGTCCGAAGTGACCATGGCACTGGACAGGTGCCTTAGGCCTGTTTTTCACACTGACGTTGTAACTTCGAATGGTCACTAAATGGAATGGTTGTAAGTCCAAGGGCTAGCTGTAGACACTTGCACATGCCTTCCTCCCTCCTCCAGCACTTTTGAACATCATGGAGTGCCCCTGTTTAGGTAATTCCCCGTTAGGAGAATGAGTGCATACAGGGAGACGTATAGAGAGTAGTGTTGGAATAATACACACAGAGCACACAGACACACTGTACAGTAAATGTAGGTTTTTACTTCCAGAAAGGTTTAAGCAAAGTCCAAAATAAGCAGTCCAAAAGTCATTCACAGGTAAATCAGTCAGTTTTTCAATCCAGGGATAATCCAAATATCAAATTCCAGTGTCAAAAACAGTTCAGTATCAGACTTACATCAAATCCAGTAATATCAGTCAATTAGGAAAAATGGAGCAACTGTAATACTTTCCAACAGAAGGAAACACAGATACACTCACACTCTCTTCTGAGACTCAGACTAAAACAAACCAGGTTTCTGGCTCCATCTTATGGCCGTTTGAGAAACCACACCTAATTACAGTTTTGCATTTTCTTAAAGATACAGTTTTAAAATGTTTATCCTGGTTTATATATTTCTAACCCAAATACCTGTTAGGTGACTTATATTCCTAACAGCCCCTAACTGTCAGGGTTCCGGCATCCACCCCCATTCGAATCATGAGTCTCTAGCCACATTTCTTTCTCCTTTTCCTCGTGAGGCCCATTCACACACAGTGTCACGCCCCTGGTGGAGACTGACTCTGAGGGAGAGGAGGAACAGCCGACAGGGAGTGGAAATGTGACTCTGGAAGTTGTGGAGGAGGCTGGGGAAGGGCAGAAGCCGGCTGAGCAGTCAGAGGAGGAGCCAGGCCCATCCCCTATCCATCCTAGGGCACGCAGGGAGGAGAGGATCAGGGAAAAACGTGGTCCCTTCGGGAGGAGAGGGCCTTGATCCTCTTCATGGGTTGCAGGTGTGAGATCTGCACAAGAGTTTGGACCTGCGTGCTAGCAAACACTGGAGACAAATTAGTGTTTTATTCCTAAAGAAGGTTTATCTTGGTTGGCGTTCTTCCAACGGACTGTACCTGGTTATCTTCCTGAAGTTTGTAATTATTTATCCTGGTCTGTCGTGGAACTTTATTCAGTGCGGGTTTTTTTATTTTTTGCTTCGTTATCGGCTCTTTGAATTTGAACTGTGTTTCTTTCCTTTGAAATGTTATTTTGAAAATAGTTTACTCCCCCACTGTGAACAATTAAACAGTGAAGCCAAGTTGAAAGCATTAAAGGACTTTTATTTACGTGTTGGTTTTTGTTATATTTCTGATATATTCTGCGTCATTACACCCAGACAGACAAATAGACACACAGAAACACACAAATACACACACACACACACACCCTCCTAACTTTCCTCCTTTGAAAACCTTCCTTCCACCCAGAAAGGTTTTCGCTTGGCAATCCACTCTATGTCTCTGGTCCTCAGATCATCATCTTCAGTGGGATTGGGGATTGGGGAATGGGCTGATGGGGTGGAGACCCTTCCTGGACCAAATCAGGCCGCCAAGACCCTGTGAAATCTTTGTCCATGCCAGGCTACACCCGACTTCCCAAAAAAAATGGGGCCTGATTTATGAGCTTGTCAAAGGAACTATTGTTGAGGAAGGCAATCAGAAAACACTTACCTAGCGAAACTAAGACTGGCTGCCTTTTCATGGGACTAATTTGTATAACTCTCATGGAGGAACTTGGGAAGGATTTGATGAGGCATAAAATGATGATTAATGCATTTATGGGACCATTACTCATCAAATGGGGATGGTAGAGCTTTTCTCTACTTGGCGTCCACTCCAGGAGCCTAAAGAAAGAGTCAAGACTACATCTCCTTTTTCTAACCCCCCCCTCCTCCTCCTCCTCCTGGGGTCTCCACCAACCTCACCTGTCTGACCTGAAGAACACCTGAGCTGGAACAAGGCCACATCAGGGGAACGTGAGAGACGAACATCTGTTTCGTTGGCTGCTAAGGGAGAAAACGAGGAGAAATGTAGCTAGCTCTCAAATGAGCCCCACATTTCTGTCGCTAAGCAAAACAAGAGGGTTTTGCCCTGTTTTACAACCTTTCTCGCCAGGATGGTTAAGTTAATCATTGCAGTTAAGTTAGTAACACGGCCATTAAGTGAATCTGGCTCCACCAAGCCATGCCCACAGAACTGGTAGTAAAAACATTTGAATCCCATGCCCCTTATTGACTTCGCTTCTCGGAAAGTCGCAAAAGGAGATCACGTGACCCCAGGACATTGCAACCGTCATAAGTATGAACCAGTTGGCAAATGTTCTCAAGAGCAGCCTTTCAGAGGAGAACATCCAGCTTGGGCAAGTCACTCAATGCAGTTAAGACTATGGGGTCCTTGAATCTTATAATCTGAACCCCAACAATAACCACCACCACAAAAACCCATCTTTTCATTGAATAAATTGAGTTCCTATCTATGCTGAAAACTGACAAGTAAATGTTGCTCTTTCACACCTCGGTCAAAAAAATTAGACAGTGACCCCAAGCAATATGGGATATTCTCTTTAAATCTTGGGAAATGAGTAGCTACGGGATGATCAGAGTCAAATTAATTGATATTTAGCATGTGTTCCTGTGAATTTTAGTGTTTGAGCACGCACTCGGAAATAAATTACTGCTGATTGAGACGCTGAAGAATAAATGGAACGTCAATGATATGAGAGAATTAGCATTTTTTGCAATCTGTAAAAAGAATTCCTGGTTAGAAACCTGTTCTGAATACTGTGGAACTGGTAATCTTTTTTTTATCTGATGGAAAGAAGGAAGATTTATTCCAAAGTGTGCATTTATATGTCTGGCTGCTCTGTTCTTCCTTTCCTCCTGGGATTACACCCTCAACATTCTTCTTTTTTCTGGAAAAGAAGCCCCTGTTCTATTTCCATAATCCCAGCAATATTTTAAAGGCCTTATGATTTTTTTTTTTTACAAGGGCTGTTATAAAGATGTATGCAAGAGAATGGTTCCTGCAACCTTAGACAATGACAGTTTTGGGTATAATTGCTTTAATGTGGGCAATTAAGACTAAGTGCATGTAGTTTTAGTGACTGTCTTACATCCCCCTGAAACATTACAATGATCAATACCCATGATTTGTAAGTTGCTTCTTATTGATCGAATGGTTAAAATCTCTGACCTTCTTCTGAGGAAACGATTTGCTAAATTATGACATCTCCCGTTAAGTCTTTCTCAGTTCAGAGGTGAGGAGTAATGGCATGGTAGACTGGTATTGTGTGGGTAGAGGAGATTGTGGTTAGGTGGTAAGATGAAAAATGTGTGTATTTTGCCTGAAAAAATAAAGGTTTGCTCACTTCGCAGACCTTTCATATATGAATGGGGACCATCTAAGTCCGTTGGAGTTGGGCAGTTTATACATTCGATAAACAAATAAAATAAAAATAAATCTGCTTTGATTTGGACATGAATTTCAGCACCTTTTTGATGGTTGTTTCAATTTAGTTTCATACCTTAATTTAAAAAAATGTGGAGTTTTATGGACAAAGAAGAAGAAGCTGGCTTATTAATGGAACACCTAATAAAAAAACAGATTGCCAAAGATTGTACAACAGTGGTGATGAAAGCAAAAGTTGGTATCCTCATCAGTTCTTTACATTACAGGTGCCTATTTAATCAGATTATTTTTTTCTCCTGCTGTGAGAAGATTCAAACAGTTCAAAATAGTAAAAGAGTGTGAGAAAGGGTTAACACTGTGTGATTCTCACTGTGTGACAATTACACCTTTAACACCATCAAATTACACCTTTAACACCTGCCTATTCCAGGTCCTTGGGAAAGACTTGATGGTTGGACAAAGCTGCCAAATCCAATCTAAAGACATGGCTGACTCTGCGACCAACCATGGTAACAACAGTACCAAAATATCTGGAACACCACTTAAAGCCCAATGGCATTGACAAAATCATCATTGGTCAATTGCAAAAAGCAGCTTGACTTGGAAGAGTTTACATCCTACAATGATACATTTTATGACCAACAAACTGTCTATTCCAGATCCTTTGGAAAGACACAATATGCCGAATCCAGGCTAAACATCTGTCTAGAAACAATAACAACAACCATAATGTATGATTTTATAGCATTGGATTTATAGAATTATAAAACACTTACTCCTCACATTTCTTTAACCCTAATTGCTGTGTCATTTTTCAAGCTTATTAACTAGGTCATTCGGTTGACTTTTCCACTTTCAGGCACTAGCTATAATATTTAATATAAATGATTCTCACTCATATGCAAGTCTTTGAAGTCTTCTTGAACGTTTAAATGATTGATAGGGTTTATTCACCACAGAGTTCAAAGTTTTGATACAGGATTAAAACAACAATAATAACAAATAGTGACATTCAAAGATAAAAGATGACATCTCGATTAAAGGCAGAACAAATTGCTTGGCAAGGGATCAAAACTTTAATTTTTTTGTTTGGGATGAGGTCCTCTTGATCTGCAGGAGACAGTGCTTGTAATAAGGAAGCACCAAGAGGTTCTAGGTTTACCTTCTGGAAATTGAGAATAATTATTCATCCTGGAATTGATGGATCAGTTTTAGTCATGGCAACATTGAAGTCAAATACGGTAGCCCGTATTCCAATTTGAATAAAATCAGTTCTGAAAAAAATTGGTAGATGCCAGTGCTAGGAGATTAAAAGCCATTTTTTTAACGTGAACCAACAGACATTAAAAATGGATGGGGTTTAATTTAATTTAATTGATTAATTTAATCACAAGGTTGTGACTTCATCCTGATTTTGGATTCCCACACAGACACTCCTAGGACAAGTAAAAGCAACACAAAAGTCTATAATAATGGAGGGTCTTGTTCCAGATTGCTAAATCAAAAATGGGCATTGTTTATTTCATGTCTAATTTCAGCAGATAACTGGCAAGAGCAGAAACTGAATTTTCCCCCTCCTTGCCACTGGCCAAATAATTAGGATTAGGAACTGACGAAGTTGCCATGTTTTACCTCAGATAAAAGATAGAGATGACTTTCAAGCTATCTGTATGGGCCCCAAAAGTTCAGGCTTGAAGATAATCAATATGAGAATGCACACAATCTCTCTTAACAAAACAACAACAGGCCTAGGAAATATAGTCAAGAAGGATCCATGAATCTCGTCTCAGAAATATTTCTTCTCCCTCAAATACTCAGCTCAACAATTGAAGCTAGGCACATTGTTCTGGGATGATCTAGCCCGTTTTGAAGACAAATTGTATCACTTAATCTCTCCAGGTGACATCTTGGTTGATCAAACAGTTGTCAAGCTGTTTGTGGTTTCAATGGCTATTAAGCATCTCTTCCTTGGCTAAACGAGTACATTTGCAATCTGCCCTCTAGCTATTCATAAATTGATATTATGTTGGTGAAACAAGGCATGGCTGAACGTCGTCGTAGACTCCTGGGGGCTAAAAAGACCTTTGAAGAAAATATTTCTACAGCGTTTTGCAAACTTCTCTCCCCCCCTTTTTTATCCCTCTCCTTCTCCTCTCCCCCCCACCCCATAACTCACTTCTAGCCCAAAGGCAAAATACTTTACCATTATCTCCCTTGGAACATGCACTAAGTCTCTGGTATTTGTGCAGAGCTAAGCTGTTTGCGTTTCTCTGTGTGAGCTGGAGAATATCAGAAAAGTCACCCTTCCAGTTTAACAGCAGTGCAGAAAGCTTCTCCGTAATGGACAAATCTCCTTCGTGTGATGCATTATCCAATTTATATCCAGTCTTTCTGTTAATTCCAACATTCAGACCTCAAACCATCATTAACATCTAAGCTAACATGAAAACCAGCCGTTACAGAAATTTGGCGCATGAGATACGATTTCACCACCTTTTTAAATACTGGGACCAAACATTCCAGAGCCTGGAAGATGTCTAGAAGATAAGGCCTTGTCTTAAGACCTGATGATGGAGCTTCTGTAAGGGGAGAACTTCCTCAGAATGGCCTATCCTGGTGAGTTAAGATTTCAGGTGTAGGAGATGACCAGGCTGAATCCGAGGGTTGAGTCAAGCGTGTCATTAGGCTGGAGTCTCTAAGCCCCCAGAAAAGATCGAAGTCCCTTGAAGTCTGTAGACTCTTATCTGATACCAATTCACTTTGACCATTAGTAGATCAGATTCTTGGGTATAAATTCCATGAAATAAACTCATAGTGTTTTGAACTCTATCCTGGCTCATTGTTTCCTGCATCTGACATCAAGCTACTTAGGGCTTAATAAAAATGACCACCAACACCTTAAACTATGCTGGTCAGGCACCTGGAAGTTCATGCAATCTTTCAGTAAAAGCATCATTTGCTCTCTGTATTTTGAACAAGTAAACAGAGACATGTAAATTGTGAACCTTTTCCAAAGATTGCTCCACTTCAAGCATATTGGAGAAGTTGGCATAGGTTGTTCAAACCTTCTATCTCTGTTGGTCCAAGTTCCATAACTGACCAGGCTGGGTTGTGGGTTACAGAGAGAATAAAGGCTGAAGAAGCTCCCTTCCTCTGCTGCTCAAGGGATTTACAGTCCAACCTTTCATGTAAACAAGGTGTAGTATGGGGTGTGTAGTACTCAAGTTGCACAACAAGGTGTACAACAGCTGCCAGAAACTTGGCCACGAAATAAATGCATATAGTAGTCTTCATACATTGGTGCTGTCAATTCTGAAATTCTCCAGATCTCAGCTTGTTCTCCAGATTTTGTTCTCCAGAGTTCTCTTTACATGTGATAGAAACTCACCAGCATGGCTAACTTCAGCATAACTCAGGAGTTGTGCACTGCTTTACCTACAGAGAAGATACATTCAATTCCTGACCTCTCAGGTAGATTTGGAAACTCCCAACTAAAATCCTGGAGGCCTGCCAGTTTCATGCAGGAAACTACAACCTAACCAAACTTTGTGAACTAAAATTTTATCATCGCCTTTAGCACAGCCAAAAAAAGGGGGGGGATCTGGTTTCTTCTGTTGAATGTCTCACTCAATAATAATGTAGACCAAGAGACTTCAAACTTGGCAAGTTTAAGACTTGAGGACTTCAACTCCTAGAATTCCTGAGCTAACATGACTAGAGGAGGAATTCTGGGAGTTGAAGTCCACAAGTCTTAAAGCTGACAAGTTTGAAGACCCCTGATGTACATTAATGATTCAGATTCATATAACATCCCTCAGGAATATAACTATTTGCATTTGCAGGACAAAATGGCGGTCCTCGTGTCAAAAAGATCTGTGTAGCCTTCTACACTGTCTTCCTTCTGAAGAAGCTCATTCATCTCAAAGGAAAACATGAGTGGTACATATTTCAGTAAGCCAGAGGCTGCAAAGTTCATGAATGAGCTGGGACTTCTTGATCTCCGATGCTAGCTTTGTGTTAGGTTGAGCCTTAATCCTCCTTCATCATGACAGAGTTCACCTGATAACAACTTCCTTGCCGCTTACAAGTGCTTTGAAGATTTATTAGGTACTTGTCAGGCAATGTTTTGAAAGCTAAACCTTTTAACATAAACTCTGGGCCTGGATCTTTCATCTGAGGAAAGGTTTCTCAAAAGACACTGATTTTCTTCAGCAACACAATGGGTCAAAAGAAAACATAGTGAGATTCAAACGTCCCATCCTCCTCCTCTTCCTCCTCCTCTTCCTCCTCCTCCTCCTCCTCCTTCTCCTCCTTCCCTTGCTTTAGAGTGAGCAATCCTCTCCAGTTACTAAGTATTTCCTTTAATAATGAAATTACTAAATTATGAAACATTTTATTGAATAGCTTTTGCCAGATGTTCTTGAGCAAACTAAAGCATTTGGTTTTTTTTAAAAAAATCTACATTCCTTCTTCAGTGACTCAACACTTCAAGACTGTTTTAGACATAGAGTCTGATTACTTAATGGCTGCAACATTGTGTGGCCAACTGTCTGAACATGTAATTTGCAGTGGAATTAGTTTCCTTATTCAGCTGTAAGCTCTCAGTTATATATGTGCCATAATGCTTGATCAAGAATTTCTGTTATCTAGTATCTATCTATCTATCATCTATCTATCTATCTATCTATCTATCTATCTATCTATCTATCTATCTATCTATCTATCTATCTATCTATCTATCTATCTATCTATCTATCTATCTATCTATCATCATCTATCTACCTATCCATCCATCCATCCATCCATCACCTATCTATCTGTCTATCTTGTACCTACCTACATACTTATCTACCTGCCTACTTACCTACCTGAGATTCTTTTACTTTCTAGCCCATGTAAAAAACATTAAACAAACAAACAAACAATAGCAACAATTTTGATGGATATAGCAATAGCATTAGACTTATATACTGCTTCACAGTGCTTTTACAATCCTCTCGAAGCAGTTTACAGAGTCAGCCTCTTGCCCCCAACCATCTGGGTCCTCATTTTAACCACCTCAGAAGGATGGAAGGCGGAGTCAACCTGGATCATGGTGAGATTCGAACTGCCAAATTGCAGGCAGCCGACAGTTAGCAGAAGTAGCTTGCAGTACCGCACTCTAACCACTGTGCCACTGCAGCCATAGGTTTTCAGCCACACCCTTTTTGTGCTGTGTTTCTCTGGTATATCCCCACTTTAACACTGAAGGAAAGGAATCTCTAGCAAATTTGTCTTGGGTGCAGTTTCTTGCTGATGAATCTATGCTCAATATCATAGTCAAGAAATCTTTCGATTCTGCATGCACAAATGTAACACTGGTCCAGACATGAAAAATTATAATTACAAGCATTCATGCAATGCCATCAGATTTAGAAATGTTTGTGTGTGTGTGTTTTTTCTCCTCCAAGGAGAAGGCACTGAAAACAAAGCAAAAATATAAGAAAAGCAAACCAACCAACCACAATCTAAAAACTGGGTAGCAATTTGGAGGGGGGGGGGAATTTCTGAAATGTTCTTTTCTTGAAGAACGTTACTTCAAATGTTTTCACTTGACCATTGTACACTAACTACTATTTAGAGGAACATAGACTATCCAAAGAAGGTGATTTTTAAACCAAGGTACATAACCATCAGTAGTTGCGTCAAAATTATATGCTATATTCTTAGGCATTATTTATTTCCTTTCTAGGAAAGCCAGTGATAAAACTCTTTCATGTTACCAAAATAAAAGTTTAAATCTCTATACTTAACCTGTCCAAAGTAGAAAAGCTAAATTCTACAAGGTTATAATTTATATTTTGCAGTGAACAGTCTGATCTCTGTGCTGTAGTTTTTGCTGCAAACTACATTACTTCAGGATAGCAACTGCTTCTTATGTCCAAATTAATGGCTATTCAAAAATATCCATTCTATTTTTAAATATATATTTTCTGTCACATCTGAAAAATATAGGCATTCATTTCCATTAGGGCTCTTGAGATGTTTAAGAGAAATGAGGAGCTGATGTATATTCACGTATAATCTGAATGCAGTGTGCAAATCATGGAAAATCTGACTCTGAATTATGTGGTTGCAAATAAATCATGTCCCGCAATTAAAGGGAAGTTGAAACCCTAATCCAATACAGCCTGGAAATTTACACTGAATATATTATTATTATTATAAATATAATATTTTTGTAAAACCTGCAATTAAACATGTGAACAACTCAATTGAACATTATTGAGTTCAAGTGTCACTAAATCAAATCATGTTTATTGTTTATTACAGTTAAAGACCAGATTGTGTCACCAAATTATTTGGTGACACCCTATAATGGTGACACCATATATAACTCCATATCACCATCTTTTTTTTAAAGTCACAGTGGATGCCTAGATCTTTCTGGAAGGTTCCCAGAGAAGGTCTGAAAGCCATTGTTTTCTTCTGTGGATACTTCCCAACATTCTAACTCAGAAGATCCAGAGTGAATATTGTCAATATGTTACAATCCATAAAAGATCAGATCAAATGGCTATTGTACTAACCCCAGAATATTAAGGGGTTAGATTTCATCTTTTACTGATCATAACATAGGTTACGATTAGCAAAGAATATTAAGAGATACATGAGATATCATGAGATATCTTAAGAGCTTTGTCCAACTAGAATGTCACAGGGGAATTCCAGCTGCCAGAAATTCCAGCTGCCCCATGGCTATACTAATTCATTGATAGAAGGAATAAACAATTCACACAATACTGAAGCTGGTTATCCTATCCCCAAAGATGCTTGGCCTTCACAATTCTAATGATATTCCATCTGCAATCATGGATGGTAGACCTAACCAGACATCCTTTTCACACAGAAGATAGCTCTGTCCCTCTGATACAATCGAAAACTTATATGTCCCAGAGGTATAGATGCTGCAAGAAATTACACTTGCAACTAATTCAACTATTAATTAACTGCCTGTTTGTTCAGACTGATGGCATTTAGTATCTTTCCCCGTAAAAGATAAGCAATCCAAAATCAACTGTACAATAGCTAGCGTTCTGATTTCCGAAATTGCACTGGGTTGTTTAAACATTTATGATCTGGTCTTGGATTGTAATAAAACGTTGGTTTGAGCTGTGCAATTTCTGGCTCTGTCTGACCATCAGGATGAATAAACCCAGGTGAGCTTCTCATCCTTATTCACCTAGGGATCCCAACATATATTTTAAATATGAATGCAGCTCTGAGTTCCATGGATTGATGGATTGTTTGTATAAAAACAGTACTGCGCTGCATTCAATGCACCACAGATAAAGCCAGAAAAGTCCATCTTATTGATCTTGTAAATTACATTCTTAGCTGTATCTCAGTTTCACAGAAGGAGGGCTGGAATCTGGTGTTGAAAAAAATCATAATAGTTCCTCCAAGGCATTGTGACTTAGAGATCCTGGCTTTTATAGACCTTATATCCCTAATTCTTTGGCTTATTTCATTATTCCAGAGAGATCCCATGTAGCGTACTGGGATTTTATTCAGGGTCACTGTGAAGAATAAAGCAGATCCCCAAAATATTGCAAACATATTGTGATGACTCCCATCTTTTCATTTAACATGGGAAAATTTCAAAATAGTGCACAGGGCCAAACAATTTCCAGATGGTTTTGCGTTGGCTCCATATAGTCGCCACAAAAATGCAAAAAAATAAAATAAAATAAAATTGTTGCCTGTTATAAACAGAGTTGTTCCAGGAGTGAAGCAGCTATTCTCCTCTGTAACATTTCAGAGATACTGTTCTTTTCTCTTCTCTTTTTTTTTCCTTTCTTTTTTAATGCCTTCTCTGATCTGTTAATCATGCATCACAAATTGGTCTGGAATCCGGCTTCCCAGATATTGGATGGAGGCACCCAGCATAGATCTCCCCCCCTTTTCCCCTTTTTTCTTTCTTTTTTTTTTTCTGAATGGCAAACACACTTCAAGAGAGATTTGGCAGGAGCTTTGAAAAGCAAACACTATTTTACTTGGAAAATATTAATAACCTTTATGACACCTGCCTTTTGATCTTAAGAGAATCATTAGTTGGCTTGCACAGCTGAAGTCTTTGTGGTGCCTTTTGAGCAACAAAAGGGATTAATAGATGATCAGAGGGTTTCTTGGGCTCGGCTGGTTAAGGAGAGCCGGCCAGGGATGATAAAGATTACAGGTGTTTCTCCAGGGCTCCTCACGGACCGATGGAAATGGTCTCTTCAGCCTTGCCCAAATTGTCCTCGTGGCACCTGTCAAGACGTGCTTCAACAACCATCTTTGAATGTTGACCCCCCCCCAAAGGCAACTGGTGGTGGGGATTCAATATATGTTCTGAATCTAAGAAGAGGATGTTTCTCCTTCCAAGAACAGAACAAGACTGATCAAGTAACAACCTCAGACTGTCAACCCTGGAGCCATCTTTGGACGTCTTCAGGGTTGCCACAGCGAAGCTGGATAGAGTGGGAAAGGGAGAGGGGAGAGTAGAGATAGCTGGGAAAATATGTAGCCAAAACAACATTCTTTCTTCTGGGAACTAAGGACATTCTCACCAGCCCCTGGAGGGGCATGGATGGGGCCTTCAGGGGCTGGGAGGGGGATGGGAGGCATGTGATGGTTGTGTGTAATGGGGGGAAGAATTTTGAATTGGGTGGGGAAAACCCGGAGAACTTCAGAGTCAGGTTTTCACCAGCCATGACAATATGACACGCCTAATAAATCTATACTTTGAAGAAGTCTCAAGCCTTGGAATTGTGATTTCATCTGTGCTATTACTTCGAACCCTGACACAGATGTCTAAAATAATCCTAAATAAAGAATGGCACATAAAAATATATGCTTAGGCCATAGAAAGAGGGCAGAGTTCTGAAGATGATTGGGGATCTGGAGGCTCAATGCTATGATGGAAGGTAAGAGAAGTAGGTGTTGTTGTTGTTAGTTGCAAAATCGTGTCTGACCCATCATGGACACATGGACAATGTTCCTCCAAGCCTTCCTGTCCTCTACCATCTTCTGGAGTCCATTTAGGCTCATGCCTACTGCTTTAATGTCTCCATCCAGCCACCTCATTCTCTGCTGTCCCCTTCTTCTTCTATTGCCCTTGGTCTCAGCATTCAACTCTTCTCCTGTGAGTCCTTCCTTCTCATTAGGTGGCCAAACTATTTGAATTTCAGCTTCAGGATTTGGCCTTCTAAAGAGCAGGTAAGTTTAGCTTAACAAAGAGAAACTTTACGGGAGGGAGACGTTATAGCACCTTCCAATACTTGAAGGACTATCACAGGGAAGATGGGGGTCAGTTTATGCTCCATAGCACCTGAGATAGGACAAGAGAGATTCAACCTGGAATTAAGGAGGAATTTCCTCACAATGAGAATGATTAATCAATGGAACTGCTTACCTCCCGCAGTTGTGGGTGGTCCATCGCTGGAGGTTTTCAAGAAAAGACTAGACAACCAAAGAAAAGACTGGACAACCAACAAAGACTCCTGCCTTGGGACGGGGTTGATCTAGAAGACCTCCAAATGTCTCTTGCAGCCCTAGGATTCTGCAAAAGCATTGATTTTAAGTTTGCTGTTGAGTTAATTTACAAAGAACTTAGCTAAGGGCTACAGTTCATTCTTTGCTGCGCCATCAAGATGGACTTCCCATTTATAAGTAACACCTCAACAAGAAATATACAGAATCTTGAAGGACTGTTTTATTCAGTTCTGTTGCATAAGAGTAATAGATTTCTCCTAATATGCTTAAGTTCTCTGATTTGGTCATCTGTTATTTTCCACCTTTCTAAACAGACAGACAAACACTAAGCAAGAAATACAGAAATCCTACAGTGGAGACAGAGGGTAGGGATTAGATTTGGATTGGCAGACTCGAAGACCAATGGTCTGCTACTAAGCTGCTGAAGAAGCATTTCAACTTGACTTAGCATTCTGATGGTTTCCTACCTTTGGACAGACGTGTTTCCTCTGTTTTGCTCTAGCCCATGAGAGAAAAGGGGGCATTGCTGGGTTAACCAGAATGAAGCCACAGGTTTTGCTGCATGCCCCCTCTTTCCCTCTTTAGTGCACCCTTCTTTCTTTCTAGGGGATTGGAGCAGAGATGGTACCCATCAGGTTCTGACTAGTTCTGGAGAACCGGTAGCAGAAATTTTGAGTAGTTCGGAGAACCAGCAAATACCACCTCTGACTGGCCCTGGCCTCATCTCTTCTCTGCCTCCCATTGAGTCCCAACTCATCGGCTGGGTCTTCTTGGGTTGCCCTGCACAGAAGAATGGAGATGGAAAGCAGGTTGGTGGGATGGGGAGGGAATGGGGGCTTTGCAGTAACCTTCCCCCAGGAATGGGGAAGGAATGGGGATTTTACAGTATCCTTCCCCTGCCATGCCCACCAAACCATGCCCACCAAGCCATGCCCACTGAGCCACACCAACAGAACCAGTAGTAAAAATGTTTGAACCCCACCACTGGATTGGAGGCCCAAACATATGGAGAATGGTTGCAGAAATTGGATATGTCTAATTTAATGAAAATTAGAAAAAGGAGGGTGACATGATAGCAGTGTTCCAATATCTAAGGGGCTACCCCAAAGAAGAAGGAGTCAAGTTATTCTCCAAAGCCCCTGAGGGCAGGAAAAACAAGCAATGAATGAAAACTAATCAAGGAGAGAAGCAACCTAGAACTAAAGAGAACTTTCCTGGTGGGTGAGAACAATCAATCAGTGGAATGAGTTGCCTTCCAAAGCTGTGAGTGCTCCATCACTGGAGGCTTTTAAGAAAAGATTGGACAATTATCTGTCTGAAATGGTGTAGAGTTTCCTGCCCAAGGAAGGGGTTGGATTAGAAGACCTCCAAGGTTCCTTCCAATTCTGTTATTCTGTTATTGAGTATTGAGGTGAGTCTTCCCTCTTGTAATGAGAATCTCTCCATCCACCAGTCCTGGGAGAAAGAAAAGAAAGGATACGGTAGGAGACCTTGAATTTGTTCTCAAGGCATCCAATCCCATTTTCTTTCTCCTGTGGGTTTTCTGGCGTCCCTGAATTGCAGCATCCTTTAAGAACGTTATTGTGGAGAAAACCCGTAGCTTAACTCAGAATGCATGCAATGATTTGTCTCATTTGCATTTTTCAAGCCATGTATGAACTGCAGGGCACTTCAGAAATTCACCCTTCTTTTCAAATTGGGGAATGCTGTCCCAGGAGCAGAAGAAGGATTTGCAAAAGGCATCTATCTAAGACATTGGAAATTAAAGAAGGGTGCCTGAGTAGAATAACAGAATTACAGAGTTGGAAGGGACTTTGGAAGTCTTCTGGTCCAAACCCTCAGGCAAGAAACCATACCATTCCAGACAAATGGTTGGCCAAAACTCTTCTTGAAAATCCTCAGTGATGGAACACTCACAAATTTTGAAGGCAAGCCATTCCACTGATTAATTACTCTAACTGTCTGGAAATGTCTCTTTAGTTCTAGTTTGGATTCCTCCTTGCTTAGTATCCATCCATTGCTTCTCGTTCTGCCTTTGGTGCATTTGGAGAACACTGGGTGAAGGTTTATTCAACCACGTAGAATCATAGGGTTGGAAGAGACTGGAGGTCTTCTAGTCCAACCCCTTGTTCAAGCAGGAGACCTTCCAGGACTGTTCTGACCCAAGAGAGCAAACACAAGGCAAAGGCAGCAGCACAACCTTTTAACGTTTCATCTATGAATCCTGTTTCTTCACAGATAAAAAGCTGCGTCCAACTAATTAGCTCCGACAAGAAAGAGCCTTGCCAAGTTTTTGCAAGGCTGCCAAAAAACAACAGATGAGAAATAGTTTACAACATAAGAGTCTTCAAATACTAACTGTAATGTCCACGAGGCTGAGTTTCAAAATGTCTTTGCTTCCTGCAAAGAACGTTCACTTCACAGCTGACTTTTACCTTCTTGAAGGAGGGGCCATTACCTTCCAGCCTTACTCCCGAGTCACCCATGCTGTTGTAGCTGCTCTTTCCTACGAGCAACCCTGCGTGCACGCGGACTTGGCACAGGCTCCTCAGGAACCTCCTGCCAGCCCCCACAATCTCTGAAGGCAGCAGTCTACTCCCTAATGGTCCTGGCCCTTCATCTGAGTCCTCACTCTCCTCAGCCATCCACACCAGCTGCCAGCTAACCACAACAAGGACTTCAGAAATATAATTGTTCAATCTCTTCTTAAAAAACTCCATGGATGGAGCACCCACGGCTTCTGGAGGCAAGCTGTTCCACTGGTTGATTGTTCTCACTGATAGGAAATTCCTCCCTAGTTCTAGGTTGCTTCTCTTCTTGTTTAGTTTCCATCCGTTGCTTCTTGTCTTGCCTTCTTGGTCCTTCTCAGTGGGTGAAGTTCTTGGCCCAATGAATGTTGTCGAGATGACATTGTGAAAAATTGCCTACCTTCGAAATGCACAAAAATGCATTACATATCACAAAAAGGAGTCACTCGTGCCAAATTTAAGACTGGGGAAAAAAATAAGATTACAGGAAGGGCTCCACATTCACTACCTGGAAGAAAAGTAAAAAGAAAATAAACATGGTTTCTCTATCATAGGAAATCTCCCAGGAAGAGAAGAATGAGGGATCATGCTGTGCAAGTAACCTTTCAGTGTTATTTATGCCATAGAAAAGCCACACAAGGACTCTTGAAAAGATGTTTCCTTTTGCGGCGCCATCTTGAAAACTCACAAGGAAATGCCATTCAGCATTGTCCACCCTTCTGTCCTTTCACCCCACTAAAATCCAAGCTGGCCCACCTGTTTGTTTTTTTTTGGATTCTTCAGTATAATTCAAACAAACAGGACACAAAGCATTTGCCAATAGTTGTCTGCCAATAAAACATTATTAGAAGCTAAAATATGAGTAGCAAGTCAAAAGAGAACCCTGACATTTAGAGAAGGCAGAATAACAGAGTTGGAAGGGAACTTGGAGGTCTTCTAGTCGAACCCCCTGCTTGGGCAGGAGATCCTATACCATTTTAGACAAATAACTATCCAGTCTCTTCTTAAAACCTTCCAGGGATGGAATATCCACAACTTCTAAAGGCAAGATATACAGATTCTCGGTGTCTTCTAGCAAGTAACGTCTGTAAATACGGGTAATTCTTGACTTATGACCACAATTGAGCTGTTGCTAAGTGAGACATTTGTTAAGTGTGTTTTGCCTCATTTTACGGTCTTTCTTACCACAGTTGTTAAGTGAATCACTGCAGTCATTAAGTTAGGAACACCCTTGTTATGTGAATCTGGCTTCTCCATTGACATCCCCATAATTATAGTAGAGAAGACAATTAAGAAATCTGGAAATGGAGAAATTGAGAGGTTTAGAGAGGTCCAGAGGTCCTGAAGAAGACTTTGGTATAGATGAGCTAACCTCAAAACTGTCTGATGAACCAAATGGAATATTATAATACTTTATTCCAGAGTAGAATATTTTTTTTTTCTGAGTGCCCCACCTTGAATAATTCGCACCAATTAAAAATTACCACTCTTACATTGAAAAGCCCCTAAGAGGTTTCAACAGAAGTTATGACCAGCATAGTCATTAGATGGCCCAGTGATGGGCTTCAAGTAGTTAACAACCAGTTCTCTGCCTGGTTACTGGATGGGTGTGGCCTAGTCGGCCTCCTGCACCATCCTGGGAGCAAAAACGGGCTGTGGCGGCCCTGTTTTCTACCTCCTCAGGCTCCGGAGGCTCTCTGGAGGCTGGAAATGGGCCCATTTTTGCTCTCCACGGGCCTCTGGAAGGCCCGTTTTCCACCTCCCTGGGCTCCATGTGTCCCCTGCACTTACCTGGGATCTAAAACAGGCCATGTGGGGACTAGCTGGTTGTCGGAACTACTGGTTTACCAAACTGGATGTAAAATTAACATCTGGTTTACCCAAACCGGTGCAAACCGGCTGAAAGCCCACCCTTGAACTGGGCAGACCAGAATCTGAGCAACCCAACCTGTCAATTGGTGCCCTGGGCTTTACTTCTGCCTGTCAATCAATTACAGACATCAATCATGGACAGCAAATGCCTGCCTCAGCAGAGCGTATGGCTTAAATCACAACTGTTGAGTTAATACTTTTCATACTGGAGACCTTAAAAAGCTCCTTCAGGGATTCTTCTCCATTATTGCATCAAAATTAATGAGATCTTAAAGCATGCACTATATCATTTGCAACATAATACTCTGCTAAATGGAAAACATCAAAATTGAGCATAATTTATTGCTATTTACATTTGCTTGTTAATTAGCAGTCCTCCACAACGATCAAGTAATTGAGGAGAAAGGTTTTTTTTAAGCCAAGTTCCTTGGAAGAGAGATTAGGGCTTAAAGCATGCCTCTCGCTAATTAACATGGGAGAATGTAAGTACATATATCCACATTGGAAGTAGGAGCATAGAACTTGAAAGTAAACAAAAAACACAATTTTATGGACTCAGAGAAGATTTATCTTTCATGTTGGAAACTGTCAATACAGTGGGACTATTACATTCCCTCATATTTAATTCTGCATCATATTACAAAGCTGGAATTGGATCGGTTACTCTTGTTTACCTTACAAAGCTGTGGTGAGGAACAGCTGAATTTGGCCTGGGAGACAAAGAGTGGAAAATAGTGGTATGGGCTATATAAATCCGTGTCTAATATACTAGGGGACACCAACCTTTTGGACCTCAGGGACCACCAAACTCATAATTTAAAATCCCGTGGACCACTTATATGAATTTTGACTGACGGTGGCTTGCTGACGTTGGTGGGAAAGTCAGTTCAGAAAGTCAGAAAGGGCCAAATTGGATCTGTAAGCGCACCAGTACTATTGTTCTAGGAATATTTATTTATTACTTATTAAATTTCTACACCATCCATCTCACCTAAAAGACTCTTAGTATAACTTGGTATATATTATAACTTATAACCTAGTATAGTATTTGGCATATACTATAACTTATAACTTAGTATAAGTTTTCTTGGAAGCTCTTTGAACTAAGGTTGAATATAGAACAATAACCGGGGCCTCCAAATTTGGCAACTTGAAGACTTGTGAACTTCCACTCCCAGAATTCCTCAGCCATCCAGTCTGGTTGGGGAATTCTGGGAGTTGAAGTCCACAAGTCTTAAAGATTGCTAAGATTGGAAGCCCCTTAACTATAACCTAATCTCCAATGCTTGAAATGGGATGTTACCATCTCGCCTCAAATAGAAGATGGGGAAATAAAACAGATCAGAGAAACAGGGTTTTGCAAGCAAAAGCATCTAGACAAAACATGATTAATGCTAACAACGTCTGGATTGTGCGCTCAACTGAGATAGGAGTCAACATGTTTGGTAACATCAAACAGAATCTGATACCTGAAAATATAAGAAGATTAACGTTTATAGTGATCTGTAGCTTTGCCTTTTCCAAGGAGACAAAGAGACACAGCCAGGAGGGACGTTTAAATAATAAATTGGCACTGCAAATCTTCCCTGGTGCTTAACAGAATCTGGCATTATATATAAACTCGTATTTGAGTCCCCCCCCCTTTAAAAAAAATTAAACCTTTGACTATTATCAGCCTGAAAACATGGTCTACAATGTTAACAGACAAAACAAGGCAAAATGTGAGCTGTTACAGCATGCCTAAATGAGACAGATATACCCGACAGCGCAAAACTGATGTCAGGATGCCTGCTGGAGGAAAAGGGCTGGGTTAGTGGGAAACAGGGTGGAAGTGACATTTTCAACGATTACCTTTTGCTTCTACAACAACATTCACATTTGAATAGGCAAGAGGGTTTTTTTAACGACACTGTTCCCAAATGGGGCATTCCTGCAAGAGAATTGCTGCTTGTTAAACAATTTGGGGGAAGGATTTCTGCCTGTGTCAGATTTCCCCAATGGATGTTCATTTCAACCATGATTCAGCCAGAAGAGTTGCCAAATTCATGCCTCTGAATGGTTTTAGTCCCAGGAAGGCATGAAAAACGAAAGGGGGAATCATATTTTGATGGGACCATCATTGGTGATTTAGTTCATGGTAGCCAGGAAGATCTGTAGTCTCCAAAGTACATCCAAACATAACTCTAAATAGTAATAAAAGAGAGCCATTGACCTCTTTTATGGGGAATAAATAGCAAAGTAATTTAATTTGTATTCAATTTATTTTCATTTGAACTATGTCCTCTTTCTTCATCTGGTATTGTGTATTTCTCTGAAGGAAGCTATTGAATGAAGTTGGGTAGCCCTCATTGAGAAGTTGGTACTAGGATTGACCTATGAACTATATCAAGGGTCTTCAAACTTGGCAAGGTTAAGACTTGTGGACTTCAATGCCCAGAATTCCTGAGCTAACATGACTGGAGGAGGAATTCTGGGAGTTGGAAGTCCACAAGTCTTAAAGCTGCCAACTTTGAAGACCCCTGGGCTACCTGAATCTTCTGAATTGGTTATTACCTTATGAAGATATAAAGGTTTGAGTCATTGAATATGATAACCCATCAATTCAGAGTAATAAACAATCAAAATTCCCCTAAACCAGGAATGTCCAATGTTGGCAACTTGAAGATTTTTGGACTTCAACTCCCAGAATTCCCCAGCCAGCCATGATGTTGAAGACCACAGGTGTTAAATTTGCCAAGGTTGGACAACTATGCCCTAAATTGTTGACTTCCAGAACTGTTAGATCTCATAGAATAAATTTATATGAATAAGGTAATATGAAATGTCTGGATAGAAGTATCTTAGCCAGGAATCTTAATTCATAGAACATGTACATATACAAACATTTATTTATGAAATTTATACACCGTTCCCTCACTGTTACGACTATTTACAGAATAATAAGATGATAATACAAAACAATTAAAAATTAAGAAAGATTAAAAACTAAAAGAAACAAGAGACAGTTGACACAGGGGTGGTGACCTTTTGGCTACCTCATCAACCACCCCAGCAAAGAACGTCCCCTATTGGGGATCCCAAGCCAGCCAGTGGAAACATCTTTATATTTCTGATATAATATCACTTATGACCAAGAGCTGCCACAGAAGAATACATCATTCAGCCTTGTGGAAATTCAAAAGGAAACAATCTCACCAAAGTGAACATCCTCAATTAATTCTATTGATCCTATGCACAGATTTTTGGCAATACTGGACTGTCTTATATCTGGGCAAATATTTACGGCATCGCTCTTCAACTTCTATAAGTGTATTCTGTGAATGAATGAAACCTGCCTCCCAGTATCCTTTTTTTCACTGCACCCACCCTCTCTCCCTTTTCCAAAGACCCATAATAATTTCTTTACAAAAACCAACCAAACAAAAAAGAATCACAAACATGGTGCCAAGATGCTTCCACAAGTCTCTGTCTACCCAATTTGGCAACACCAAAGTATACATTGAATATAACCTTGCTTTGTACACAGCTGCTGGAAATTACCATTCTGCTTAGAGATAATTGGCAATTAGTTAAACAACACTCATTAAACTCTTTTCTCCTGGCTCCGGCTGGTACAAGTCAATCTTTCAAATTTTAAATTAAAGCAAACTTTGTACAAACTTGTCCCAATCCTTCTCTCCTTCTCTTTCTTCCTCTCCCATATTCCTTGAAAGAATTTTATCAGGAGTCCTGCAACTGGTGCATTTCTTTAAAAGCAGCAAGGACAGAGGAGAAACCCAACATGCTAATATATATTTGCAGGAAGAGAAATTACAGGTAGTTTTCAACTTACAGCAGTCCACTTAGTGATTGTTCAAAGTTACGATGACACTGGAAAAAGTGACTTACGACTGTTTTTCACACTTATGACCATTGCAGCATCCCCTTGGTCACATGATCAAAATTCAGATGCTTGACATCTGACTCATATTTATGACGGGGGTCATGTGATCCACTTTTGTGACCTTCTGACAAGCAAAGTCAACGGGGAAGCCGGATTCACTTAACAACGGTGTTACTAATTGAATAACTACAGCTGTTCACTTAACAACTGTGACAAGAAAGGCCATAAAATGGGGCAAAATGCCCTTAACCATTATCTCACTTAGCAACAGAAAATTTGGGCTCAATTGTGGTCATAAGTCAAGGATTACCTATATTTAAAGAGGTGGCTACAGGAACGCATTACAAAAAGAGGGGCTCCAAGTGTTTGCTGGTACAATAAGATGTATGATACTTTTTTTTAGCACCATGATAGAAAAAAAAGTTGAAGCCTTCAAAAGTGGGCAGAAAAGAGCAACAAAGATGACAAAGGGTATGGAGACTAAATTGTGTGATGAACAGTTGAGAGAAGGATTAGTGGATTAGTGGAGACATCACAGCTGTCTTCCAGAACTTGACAGGTGGTCAGGAAAAGAAGAAGAAGAAGAAGAAGAAGAAGAAGAAGAAGAAGAAGAAGAAGAAGAAGAAGAAGAAGAAGAAGAAGAAGAAGAAGAAGAAGAAGAAGAAGAAGAAGAAGAAGAAGAAGAAGAAGAAGAAGAAGAAGAAGAAGAAGAAGAAGAAGAAGAAGAAGAAGAAGAAGATCATCTATTCTCCAAAGCACCTGAGGGCAGGACAAGAAGAAACGGTGGAAGCTTGTTGAAGAGACATCAGACATAGAAGTAACAAGAAACTTTCCAGGAACTTCAACTGTGGGTTTTGCAATGTAAGACTTAAATTTTCTCCCTTTCTGAATTGTTCTCGCTCTTGAGGAATCTATTCATCGTGAATGATCTAGTATTATCTAGGGTTAGAGAGCCTTTTCATTATTGTTTGGTAACAGAGGAAGAATTTGCTACACCCCCAAAAGAACAACTATCGCAAGTACAGCAACACAACTTGTGAAACCTTTCAAAGTTACACCCCTCCATTCTGCCTAGGCTTTGATCTCGCCCACGTGCTCTTGTCTGAATCGCCAATGTTGCATTGAGTCACCTGGCTATGATGCCTGAATCTCTGGAGACTCCTGCAGGCCAACAGACCATATAATCATATTACACTGTAAAGGAGAGTTTAATGCACCTAGGGGGAACATAATTGTGGAATGCAGCAGAATCCCTGCAGTGAATGTTGAGTAGGGAAAAGCCATTTTCACAACCCTAAGAATAACTTATGGCAGTTTACTAACAGTGTAAATAATATTTTATTTACAGCAGTCAAACTGATAAGAGTGCTGGACTGCCTGAAGTCTCCCCCTACTGGTTAGCTAATACCGTTTTCAGCACAGCTAACTAGTTAACTCTGGAAACCAGTTACAAGGTCCTTCCTTCCTTCCTTCCTTCCTTCCTTCCTTCCTTCCTTCCTTCCTTCCTTCCTTCCTTCCTTCCTTCCTTCCTTCCTTCCTTCCTTCCTCCCTTCCTTCCTCCCTCCCTCCCTCCCTCCCTCCTCCCCAATTTCTTTTTCTATTCTCCTTTCCTCTGATCTTTCTTCCTCCCTTCCATCTTATCTTTTCCTTCCTTCCTTCCTTCCTTCCTTCCTTCCTTCCTTCCTTCCTTCCTTCCTTCCTTCCTTCCCTTCCTCCTCCCTCCCCAATTTCTTTTTCTATTCTTCTTTTCTCTGATCCTTTGATGAGTAGTAGAAGAGGGTGGGGTTTGTGGAGAGGAGGAGGAGGACGACGACTGTGGGGTCTTGATGTTCTCTGACTTAACTTGTTTATTTTGGTTATTTGATTTGTTAGATGGTATGAACCAAAAAAGGGTGGGTGGGTACAATTCTGGTCCATCTACCCATTCAGTATTTCCTTCTGGTTTTCTAAACAAAGGACAAATCTTATTTTTTTTTTTTTAAGAATCTACTATCCATGCTTCTATTTATTTGGAATATCAGCCAAAGCAGTTACAAGCTGTTGCTCTTTCACAGGAGGTTGACATGGTGTGTTGATAAATTAGAATGGCAAGAATGCAGACAATGCGACACTGGTCTACATCAACAAATGCCAGGCCACAAACACTCATTTGGGTCATCTGCCTTCTGTCGTCTCCTAAGAGCCTTTGATTTCCTTTAAGGAACTTCCTTTTAACACATATAGTCGCCCAGTTCCACCAAAAACAAAAGCAGAAACTGATTTTGGAGGAGATACAATTTGGCACCTTTGTCATTGTAATGAGATACAGGAGAAAGAGACACAACCAAGATAACAGTCAGATAAAAGAAATCTGAGTCTGGAGCAGAAAAGTTATCTGGGAAAGCATCTCAGACAGGACCCTCCTTATTTCTTACAAAGGTAATGGAAGGGAGAAGGGAAGTGTATTTAGATCTGTTATTGTACTGTTG